>NC_080163.1:203774739-203914739 GCF_950295315.1 Erinaceus europaeus | reverse complement strand
CACCGTCTAGTCAAGCCCCACCCACGCCCGCCCACGCCCCGCCCACGCCCCACCGGGCCTCTCAAAAGGCATCCCAAGCCCCGCCCACACCGGCACATCGCCCCGCCCCTTCAGCCCCGCCCCTAGTCACCGAGCCCCGCCCGACCAGGGTTTCTGGGACCAGCCCCGCCCAGGCCACGCCTCCCAGCGCCTATTGGCTGGAGCCGCCGGGCCCCGCCCCCGGTGCACCCACGCCCCCGCGTCCCCGGATGTGCGCGGCAGAAGGAACCCGAACATGGCGGGTCAGGTACTGAGTGTAGTGTCGCCGCTCAGAGGGCGGCCTGGCTCGGGGGACTCGGGGTACGAGGTGGGGTCTGTGAGGATCCGGGGTGCGATCTGGGGGCCCGGGGGTCTGTGAGGCCAGGACGCTGCCCTGTGCTGCACGCGGGAGCCGGTGGCGGCGTGGGGGTCGAACCCGCGGCCTGCGGAGTCTCGGGCGTGTTGGCCCCGTGCCGGCCTTGCCCTGGGCGCCACCGTGCGCGGCCCTGGCCCTCGGAGGCTCCGTCTAGACCTGCGTCTCCTCGGAGGACCCGGGTAGCCCCCGCGGCCCACCCGCAGCCTCCCTCCCTGCACCTCCTCCCCTCTCTCTGCACCGCCTCCCCTTCCCCTCCTCCCCCTGCACCTCCCCCCCTCTCCCTGCACCTCCCCCCTCCCTGCACCTCCCCTTCCCCTCCTCCCCCTGCACCTCCCCCCCCCCGTCCCTGCACCTCCTCCCCGTCCCCTGCACCTCCCCTTCCCCTCCTCCCCCTGCACCTTCCCTTCCCCTCCTCCCCTGCACCTCCTCCCCTTCCCCTCCTCCCCTTTCCCTGCACCTCCCCTTCCCCTCCTCCCCCTGCACCTTCCCTTCCCCTCCTCCCCTGCACCTCCTCCCCTTCCCCTGCACCTCCCCTTCCCCTCCTCCCCCTGCACCTCCTCCTCTCCCCCTGAACCTCCTCCCCTTCCCCTGCACCTCCTCCCCTTCCCCTCCTCCCCTTTCCCTGCACCTCCCCTTCCCCTCCTCCCTCTACACCTCCTCCTCTCCCCCTGCACCTCCTCCCCTTCCCCTGCACCTCCTCCCCCTCTCCCTGCACCTCCCCTTCCCCTCCTCCCCTCCCCCTGCACTTCTCCCCTCCCCCTGCACTTCTCCCCTCCCCCTGCACCTCCCCTTCCCCTCCTCCCCCTGCACCTTCCCTTCCCCTCCTCCCCCTGCACCTCCTCCCCTTCCCCTGCACCTCCCCTTCCCCTCCTCCCCCTGCACCTTCCCTTCCCCTCCTCCCCCTTCCCCTCCTCCCCTTCCCCTGCACCTCCCCTTCCCCTCCTCCCCCTCCTCCTCTCCCCCTGAACCTCCTCCCCTTCCCCTGCACTTCCTCCCCTTCCCCTCCCCTTTCCCTGCACCTCCCCTTCCCCTCCTCCCCCTGCACCTCCTCCTCTCCCCCTGCACCTCCTCCCCTTCCCCTGCACCTCCTCCCCCTCTCCCTGCACCTCCCCTTCCCCTCCTCCCCCTCTCCCTGCACCTCCCCTTCCCCTCCTCCCCTCCCCCTGCACCTTCTCCCCTCCCCCTGCACCTCCTCCCCTTCCCCTGCACCTCCCCTTCCCCTCCTCCCCCTGCACCTCCTCCCCTTCCCCTCCTCCCCCTGCACCTCTTCCTCCTCCCCCTGCACCTCCTCCCCCTCTCCTTGCACCTCCTCCTCCCCTCCTCCCCCTGCACCTCCTCCCCTTCCCCTGCACCTCCCCTCCCCCTGCACCTCCTCCCCTCTCCCTGCACCTCCCCTTCCCCTGCACCTCCTCCCCCTCTCCCAGCACCTCCCCTGGGCCCCTCCCAGGGGCGGCTCCTTCTGCTCCTGCGACCTTTATGACCTTTATTTTGTCCGCACTTCGCCTGCCTTCCAGCCCGGCTCCCTCCCTGTGAGTGCAGCCCCCCCCCCCCCCACAGGCACACGTGTGACTGAGACCCTGGCCGGCTCTGCTGTCTCCTGCATCCCGCACAGACCCCTCTGCAGACCCGCTTTGCTTTGCTTTGCTTTTTTCCTTTTGCCTCCACGGTTATGGCTGGGGCTCACGAATTCACTGCTCCTGGAGGCTATTTTTTTTCCCTTTTGTTGCCCTTGTTGTTTTATTATTGTTGTTATTATTGATGTCATTGTTGTTGGATAGGACAGAGAGACATGGAGAGAGGAGGGGAAGACAGAGAGGGGGAGAGAAAGACAGACACCTGCAGACCTGCTTCACCGCCTGGGAAGCGACTCCCCTGCAGGTGGGGAGCCGGGGGCTGGAACCGGGATCCTTAACACGGGTCCTCACACCTGGCAACATGCCTGGATCCTTAACCCGCTGCGCCTCCGCCCGACCCCCTCTGCCTGGCCTTTCTTCCAGGCTCAGTGGCTCCGCACAGGTGGCCGCTGGGACACGGACACGGAGAGCCCCGTTCAGAGAGCTGCCGGGTTGTCTGGCAGAGTAGTGACGCGTCTTTGCACAGAAAAGCCACTTGGCGACGTATCCCACAGCCCACGGCGCGGCCTTCAGTGCCCCCTTTTTAGTTAGGCCATCTATGTGGCACTCCCGGCTTGACATCGCACACAGGCGCGACCTTCCCACCATGCCCGTGCGACTGAGAGCGTGGGACAGTCGCAGGGCGCGTCTCTCGCTCAGCTCGGCCCCCCACCCACTGGCGCCCACCTGTCAGCAGCGGCCGTCCAGCTTTGGACAAGTGAAGCCCGCTGGCCACTTTTCTCCGTGACTGAGCGGGCGTCTCAGCGAGGCCTTTCTGGGGAGCCGCCAGTCCCCCGTCCCTCGGGCAGGAGCTCTCTGTGCTTGGAGCCGGCGGGCCCCGCCAGCATCTGCGTCCGTCTGTCCCTCGCAGGTCATCAAGTGCAAGGCGGCTGTGGCCTGGGAGGCCGGGAAGCCTCTCTCCATAGAGGAGGTGGAGGTGGCGCCGCCGAAGGCTCACGAGGTCCGCATTAAGGTGAGGACGGCTCCCCCCCACCCCCGAGCCCTGGGTGTGCGGGGGGGCATTCGGACTCTGCAGATGGTGGAGTCAGTGTCCCGGGTACTCGGCAGAGTCCTGCTCTTTCCGACTCAGCTCCGGGTACTTGTGGACGAGGCCAGGGCTCGCCCTGGGGCTGTCGTGTGAGCCCCGCCACCGGCCGTCCCTGTCCCAGCCGCCTCTGCGGCGTGCACAGCTGTCTAGGCCAGTTCTTCTTCTTCTAGCGTTTGCCCTTCTTCCGTAGCCAGTCCACAGCGTCAGGTTGAGCCTGATGTCAAGTTTCGAGACCTCCTTTGAATCTGGAGAGGTGGCAGTCGTTGACTATGTGGGTCACAGTCTGTCTGGAGCCGCAGGGGCAGTTCGGGTCGTCTCTGGCTCCCCAGCGGTGGAACATAGCGGCGCACCGGCCATGGCCTGTTCGATAGCGATTGAGGAGGGCCCGATCATAACGTGCTAGGTCAGAGCCAGGTGGACGCTCGCAGGGGTCTGTGATGAGGTGTTTGTTCTTGACCTCAGCTGACTGCCAGCTCTGTTTCCAAGAGTCTGGAACAGAGAAGTTCAGTGTAGGCGTAGGGGACCAGATTGGGTGACGAGACGTCAAGCGCTGGACAGTCTAGGCCAGTGTCCCTGGATCAGTCTGACTTCCGTGGCCTGGGCCTAGGGTGTCTGTAGGATGTCCCCTTCCTCTGGTCCCTGACGTAAAAGGTATGGTGACGTGGTAGAAATACATTTCTAACAGAACAGACCTTCATTTTCATTTAAAAAAAGAGAGGGGGCCGGGTGGTGGCACACCTGGTTGAGCGCACATGTTGCAGGGCACAAGGACCCAGGTTCAAGCCCCCAGTCCCCACCTGCCCAGAGTGGTGAAGCAGGGCTGCAGGTGTCTCTCTCTCTCTTTCCCTCTCTATCTCCCCCACCCCTCTCAATTTTCCTCTGTCTCTGTCCAATATATAAATAGATTGAAAATATAAGTAAAAAAGAGACAGACAGACTTCAGGTGAGGTTTTGAAAGAGGCTTCTGGGAGTCTTTTGGTAGCGCATCGGGTTAAGCGCAGGTGGCGCAAAGCGCAAGGACCGGCATAAGGATCCCGGTTCCAGCCCCGGCTCCCCACCTGCAGGGGAGTCGCTTCCCAGGCGGTGAAGCAGGTCTGCAGGTGTCTGTCTTTCTCTCCCCCTCTCTGTCTTCCCCTCCTCTCTCCATTTCTCTCTGTCCTAGCCAACGACGACAACAATAACTACAACAATAAAACAACAAGGGCAACAAAAGGGAACAAATAAATATTTAAAAAAGAAAAGAAAGGCTTCTGACCGATAAAGCAGCAGGTCTTAGAGTGGCGTCAGCTTAGAGAGCCACGGACACACCGGTCTCAGGACTCAGCCTGGGTGCCGGGTGGCCACCACTGTCCACTGTGCACAGCCGGTGCTGGAGCTGCCTCGGTGCCCTGGGAAGGTCCGTCTTTTCCCTCTTCGTGCCTGTGAGCTGGAAGCTAGTCTGCAGCCCACCCTGGCTCCCGGGGGTTACCCTGCCTAACCCAGGGCCCGGCCACAGAGCTCAGGGCCCTCTCAGCCCAGGCCCGGTCCCCTGAAGCCTGACAGTGGCCTGTCAGTTTCTGAGTTCTGCTCTCAGTCTGACTGTGATTTTGGTCCCTGCGAGAGAAAGAGCGTCTTTGCTCTGTGATCGTGCACAGCCCAGGCTCCGGCCTGGCCCCACTGTGGTCTCTCTCTGCTTCTCGCTCTCTGCCTAACAATGATCAGTAAAGCCTTGGTAACGGGCTCCATCAGAAACTGCCAGCGCATACCGAGATGGTCACTCTGCACGTCGGTGTGTGGGGGAAGCAGGACACGGATGCCCCAGCCCCTCTCTGCCCTGGCTGGTGTGGTGAGAAGCAGCACCTGAGAGGGGAGACAGAACTGACGTGCTCCTTGGGTGACACAGTGGGTGGGTGGCGTCCCGGAAGCACTCTGAGTCCCCCCCCAGACCACGCGGTCCTGCGAACCGTGGGAATAGTCCTCTTCAGAATCCCACCTGCCGGCGGTGGGCTGGAGCTGCAGGGTGCTTGCCCGCGTGGCCAGCTGGTCTCCCTCTCCCGAGGAGGCCTGCACCCCGCGAGGAGGCCGGGCGTGGAGCACCCCCGCGGGGGAGTGTGCCGGGGTCCCTGCAGTGTGGCGTTCCCACCAAGACACCTCTGCCTTGAGCTGTGTCTCCCTCTCCCGCTAGATCGTCGCCACGGCCGTGTGCCACACCGACGCCTACACCCTGAGCGGGGCTGACCCGGAGGGGAGCTTCCCGGTGATCCTGGGCCACGAAGGGGCGGGCATTGTGGAGAGTGTCGGCGAAGGGGTGACCAGGCTGAAGGCAGGTGAGGGCCGCTGGGCTTCCGTGGGGAAACCTGTCTCTGGGCCGCTGTCTCCGCTTGATTTTTACCTCTCCTCTAGGAAGCGTGACTAGGTGAGGATGCTTTTTCTTTCTCTGAGAGTTTCTAATCTGTCCGACTTCAAAGACTGCTGTTCATGCAGATGTCTCTCGGTACATTTTCCAAAGCCAGTTTGCCCACTTAAGAATTTTCTAATGTGGGCAGCTGGGAAAATGGCCCAACTGGTTGACCTGGGACTTGCGTCCTGCCTGCCCGAGGTTCCCAGGTCCAGCCTGGGGTGATGCTTGGCCTCTTTCTCTGTTTTATCTGAATCTCTCTCCTCTCTCTGACAAGCAGTAAGTAAAGACAGTTTTGGGACAGAAATTTGTCCTGTGCGTCTGTGAGCCAGTGCTTTGAATCACGTGCTCTCGTGCCCCAGCTGCTGCTTCTACAGATCCAGTTAGACAAGACACCCGAGACACCTTGTCCGCGGCACCGGGCAGCGTCTGAGCGAGGGCTGCTATGCAAATGGACCCCAGGCCTTCAGGGTCCACCTCGGCAAAGCCCCACGAGCCGGCCGGCCACGCAGTGGCCATGGCGGCTCAGCCCACACCCGCTCTCCTTCCAGGCGATGCCGTCATCCCCCTCTACATCCCCCAGTGTGGGGAGTGCAAGTTCTGCCTGAACCCCAAGACCAACCTTTGCCAGAAGATCCGGTCAGTACCTTGCCACCTCATACCCACAAGCGCTCAGGCTGGTAACACCTGTGACCATTTTACAGACTCACGCGCCTTCCCACGGCAGCCCCCCATGACTGGCGTTTATACAGACCCTCACGCGCCCCTTCCCACAGCAGCCCTCCATATAAACCCTTACAAACAAGTATTTTATGGCCTGTGACATTGCAGTAAAACTTAGCTCACACAGTTATTGGAAAGATTGAAATGACCCCTGACAACAGTGAAGGTGAATGCTTGTTTTTTTTTAATTTTTTTTTTTTTTGGGGGGGGATTGTTTTACAGTCGATGGTGAATACAATAGTTTGTATATGCATCACGTTTTCCCAGTTTTCCACATAACAATACAACCCCCACCTGGTCCTCTGCCACCTTGTTCCAAGAGGTGATTGATTTATTACTCGGCCACCGGTGGGTTTTTCAGAGGTGACCTCAGTTCTTAGAGGCCCACCCACCTCTTTGGGGACAGGGAGGTGGCGCAGCAGTAGAGCGCCCACCCTGCCCATTGGAGATCGAGGTTCGAGCCCCAGTAGCAGGTGAGAACATGCCGGAGAGCTCGTGGAGGCGGGAACCACACTTGGCTCCCTCTCCCCCTCCAGCAGCAGACAGGCAAGTTTGCGGAGAAGACAGAGGCCCTGCCGCCAGCGCCACACAGGCCTCTGATAGGTGACCAGCCCAGTCCGCCGTCTGTCCCATGAGCTTCCTGTGATGCTCAAACCATTGGCTCCTGGGGTGTGTCCACGCAGGTCAGGGCCGTCGGCAAGTGCTGGTGTCAGAGCTCGCTCGCTCGCTCCTGAGTCACTGCTCCAGGTGGCCTCTGTCTCCTTTCCAGATAGTTAGAGGTGGAAGGGAGGAGCACGGTGCTGCTCCCCAGGCTGAAGCCCCTGCGTGTGGGGTACGCGCGAGAGGTCTCTGTCGTCGCTGTCTGGCCTGGTCCAGCCGGGGCGGCTGTCACGGCAGCTCTGCTGGGGCCTGGACTCGACACGGCCTGTGGTGGGCAGGCAGTCGGAGCCTCGTGCACTGCCCACTGGACTCTTCCAGCGCTCTGAGGAAGTTACTTTTCTTTGCGTTTCTAGCAGGGACGGCAAGCCCAGGTCCGTCTGGCTATGGGCTCCTTGCTCCCAGGCCAGGCCCTCACCACACCCCACGTAGTCTGTCCGTGTGCCGAGTTGAAGCCCACCCTGACCACCCAGCCAGCCCTGCTTCTGCAGCCCCCTGCTCCCGGGCGCTGCCCACCAACTGGGCATGCCGCTGGGCCCCGCCGCTAGGCGTGCCGGCTCACCTGTGAAACCCCGGGAAGTGGGTGCAGGTCCAAAGCCAGTCTTAGAAGCCGGGCTCTGCTGTGAGCACCCGCTCAGCAACCTTCTCCCCCCCCCACCCCCACCCCGCAGCGTCACGCAAGGGAAGGGACTGATGCCGGACGGGACCAGCAGGTTCAGCTGCAGGGGGCAGCCGCTGCTGCACTACATGGGCACCAGCACCTTCTCCGAGTACACCGTGGTGGCCGACATCTCTGTGGCGAAGATCGACCCCTTGGCCCCGCTGGATAAAGTCTGCCTCCTGGGCTGCGGCGTGTCCACGGGCTACGGGGCCGCGGTGAACACGGCCAAGGTGAGGCAGCCGCGGCGGGGTGCCGGGGGGCCCTCGAGGGCCTGGCGGGCGTGGCTCACGGGGACCTCTCCCAGGTGGAGCCCGGGTCCACCTGCGCCGTCTTCGGCCTGGGCAGCGTGGGGCTGGCCGTCATCATGGGCTGCAAGGCGGCCGGCGCGGCCAGGATCATCGGCGTGGACATCAACAAGGACAAGTTCGCCAAGGCCATGGAGTTCGGGGCGTCCGAGTGCCTCAGCCCCCAGGACTTCCACAGGCCCGTGCAGGAGGTGCTGGCGGAGAGGACGGACGGGGGCGTGGACTTCTCCTTCGAGTGCATCGGCAACGTGGGCGTCATGGTGGGTGCCCCTCGGGCGGGAGCCCAGAGTGGCGGGAAGACGGCCAGAGCCTGAGTGTCCGGCCCCCCGCCAGGACCCAGCAGTGCTGGGGCCGGAAAGTGGACCTCGGGTAGGCAGGGCACTGAGCGGCTGGGAGAGCGCGATGCCCCCCTCAGCGTTGGCAGAGAGGGTTTGTGCCCAGCTCGGGTGGAGTGGGCCCACGGCCACCCGCCCCTCAGGGCTGCTCCACCCCCTGGCCTGTCTTCCTTGTCTCCGCCTGGTAGAGCCCAGGCAGGCGCAGCGGGAGCCACTCGTCTGCTGCACCAGAGCAGTGGGGCATGTATGTGTGTGTGTGTGGGGGGGGGTACGTGTGTGTGTGTGTGTGTGGGGGGGGGTGCTGTGTGCAGCTCCCCAACTCCCACACTTACCTTTCTTTCCTGACTTCAGATGGAGGGGTGGGTTCCTGCGTGACTTTACCGCCTGTGGAGCTTCCCCACAACTGCAGCGTTCGCTTGCAGGTGGCCCCAGGGTCTGACCCTGGGACTTTGTGTGTGGGAAGGTTGGTTCTCTGCTGAGCAGACTGTGTTGTAGTCCTAAACCAGTACTTTTAAGGGAAATTTACTTCAGCAATTCAAGTTTGGGTTTTTTCCTCCCTTCCAGGGGCTCAGTGCCTATACTACGAATCCACTGCTCTTGGAGACATTTTTTTTCCATTTTTATTTTAATCAGACAGAACAGAGAGAAATTGAGAGTGATGGGGAAGATAGAATAGGGGAGAGAAAGATAGACTCCTGCAAACCTGCTTTATTGCTTGTGAGGCAAGCTGCAGGCTCGAACCAGGATCCTTACGTGGAATCTTGCGCTTCATACTATGTGGGTTTAACCTAGCGCACCACTATATATATATTTTTTTTTTTTTAAATTTTTATAGTTATTCCCTTTTGTTGCCCTTTTTTTTAATTGTTGTTGTAGTTATTGTTGTTACTGATGTCGTCGTTGTTGGATAAGACAGAGAAATGGAGAGAGGAGGGGAGAAAGACCTGCAGACCTGCTTCACCGCCTGTGAAGCAACTCCCCTGCAGGTGGGGGCCGGAGACTTGAACCGGGATCCTCACGCCAGTCCTTGCACTTTGCGTCACGTGCCCTTAACCCGCTGCACTCCTGCCCGATTCCCATGTGTGCGTATGTATATATATAAAATAAGGGAGCCGGGCAGTGGCGCGGCGGGTTAAGCACACATGGCTGATAATATATATATATATATATATATATATATTTTTTAAACACCTGTTAAAATTGTTCTGTGAAAGGGTGAGGCAGGCACTCCAGTGGAGTCCCAGTGAGTGCCCAGGTTGAGTCTCTGGCACCACTGTGGTCAGTGCCCCTCCCTCTCCCTCTGTCCTCCCTCCCCCCTTTCTTCCCTCACGAGCATAAATCATAAAGATGGGGACAGAGTGTCCCCGCCTGTGGCGTCTGAGGTGCAGGTGTCCCCCAAGTGGCCGGCTTCACTCCTGTGTCCCGTCCCGTCCCGTCCCGTCCCGTCCCCCCTTGCAGAGAGCCGCACTGGAGGCCTGCCACAAAGGCTGGGGCGTCAGCGTGGTGGTGGGCGTCGCGGCCTCCGGCGAGGAGATCTCCACGCGTCCCTTCCAGCTGGTGACGGGCCGCACGTGGAAGGGCACGGCCTTCGGAGGTGAGCGCTCTGCCCCACCGGCCTTGTTTCCTCAGGGGGCTCTCAGGGCTGACGTTGCCCGGTGACAGAGAGCAGAGCATTTCCAGGATCAAACTGGGCCCCGTGCAGGTGTGCATGTGCTCTGCCCACTGAGCTGGCTGGTCCCCTGTCCTGTCACGGAGTACCCACAGGCTCCCTCCTTACCATGAGCTCTCTGATGGCCAGCTCCCCATGCTGCCTGCTCACCCCAGGGCCCATGGCCACTTCTCCCTCCTGAGGGGGTCACCGTGCCCAGGAGGTGGTGTGGCCTCAGGGACCAGAGACCACCAGCCCACACTGTCACCTGCACCTGGATGGGGCCCCAGCGGTCTGGCTGGATCGTGGGGCCCGTGGGGGAGCTCACCCCGGGGCTATGCTTGAAAGCCGCCTAGAGGCCAGTGTGGCTCCCAGTCAGCCGTGTGGTAGCCTTGGGAGACCTGTGGGGACACGGCCACACTTGGGGGCTCAGAGTGCCCCGGCCGGCTCTGGGTGGCCTCCCTCACAGGAGCACTGAAGTGTCCTCTGGGTGCTGGGAGACACACTGGCAAAGAGCAGGACCTGCAAGCCTGGGCGCCACTCAGTCCCAGCACCGCATGCCAGGGGGGCTCTGACCTCTCCCTCCCTGGGGGGTGGGGGGGACGGGACTCTCCACCTCAGAAAGAAATGCAGTGACTGGGGAAGGGCAGAGAGCCAGCTCAGCGGGGAGTGTCTGCCTGGCAGCTGGAGCTGGCCCTGTGGTGGCCCTCCCCTCCCCGTCAGTGACACAGTGACACGGTGACACAGGACAGAGCAGTGGAGTCCCCCGTGCTCAGGGCCCTGCTCCACGCAGAGCTAGTGAGGGAGCTTTGCTCTCTTTACCCCTGCTGCCTCACTGAGTCTCTGACCACGGGATCTTGTGTCACACGTGTCTTTATCCTCTCGTGTCCAGGACGTGGAAGCTCTGCTGTGACCTAAATGAGGTTTGAGTGAATCTTAGTGTCACAGAGGAAGCCACTCAGAAAGCCCTGTCCGTTAGTGTCACAGAGGAAGCCACTCAGAAAGCCCTGTCCGTCCCTCCTGCTTGCCCTCAGCCTGCCACCCACCGAGCTGTGGGCAGAGGCTGCAATAGTCCACGAAGTGTCCTCCTTCCAGGCTGGAAGAGCGTGGAGAGTGTCCCCAAGTTGGTGTCTGAATACATGTGCAAGAAGATCAAAGTGGACGAGTTTGTGACTCACACTCTGTCCTTCGACCAGATCAACAAAGCCTTCGAGCTGATGCATGCTGGGAAGAGGTGACAGCCCCGACAGTGACCACAGGCCGCGGGGGGAGGAGAGTGCTAAGAGGCCCCGGGTCTTAGCCGCTCTGCTCAGTCCCAAACAGTGACCACTGGCCATGGGGGGGGATCCGGTGACCATAGGTCGCGCTGGTCTGGGAGTGCTAAGAGGCCCAGGGTCTTAGCCGCTCTGCTTCCTTTACAGCATCCGGACTGTGGTGAAGCTGTAGATCCAGGCATCTGTCTTGGGGCATCTGGGCAGCCGTCACGGGACGTCTGGGCTCCAGGCGGCCGGCGCGGGGAGCCCACCGTGCCCTGGCTATCCTGCTGCCCCTGCTCTGGAGGGTCCTGTCCATCAGAATCATGACTCATGGAGGCAGGTGCAGCCTGGCCCTGACCTCTGATCGCTGAATTCTGGGTAGTGGTCACACATTGAGATTTCACAAAATAAAGTGACTTCTGCACACATGTGACTTGGTTCTTATGGGGCCACCACCCCCACCCCCGTTTTCATTTGTCAGAGGCAAGACGGAGGATGCAGGGCTCTGTGTCCCATCTGAGTGAGGAAGCTGCCACCGCCAAGCTCCCTGCACAGTGCCCTCTGCTGAGCATGGCCCCGTCACACTGCAGGGGGCTCTATGCTAAGGTGTCTTTTCTCTCTGAAATGAAAATGATAATCACTGTCATCAGAAGTAATGGGAGGCAGCTCTTGGTCCAGGTTCAAGCCCTGGCACCACACTGCTCCAGCTCTGCTGTCTGCCTCTGAATGGCCCTGAGCAGTGAGGTCGCCCTGGCTTCACAGATAAGCCTGAGGCTTCAGGCCTGGGTAGCTCAGAGCCAGAACTGAACACGGGTGCTGGGGCCTGAGGAAGGTGGTGGGGTGAGCGGGCGCCCTGGTGGAGGTGATGGGGTGAGCGGGCGTCCTGGTGGAGGTGACGGGGTGAGCGGGTGCCCTGGTGGAGGTGGCGGGGTGAGCCGGCGTCCTGGTGGAGGTGGCGGGGTGAGCCGGCGTCCTGGTGGAGGTGGCGGGGTGAGCCGGCGTCCTGGTGGAGGTGGCGGGGTGAGCCGGCGTCCTGGTGGAGGTGGCGGGGTGAGCCGGCGCCCTGGTGGAGGTGGCGGGGTGAGCCGGCGTCCTGGTGGAGGTGGCGGGGTGAGCCGGCGTCCTGGTGGAGGTGGCGGGGTGAGCGGGCGTCCTGGTGGAGGTGGCGGGGTGAGCGGGCGTCCTGGTGGAGGTGGTGGGGTGAGCGGGTGCCCTGGTGGAGGTGGCGGAGAGCGGGCGTCCTGGTGGAGGTGGCGGAGAGCGGGCGTCCTGGTGGAGGTGATGGGGTGAGTGGGAGGTGATGGGGTGAGTAGGCGTCCTGGTGGAGGTGATGGGGTGAGTGGGAGGTGATGGGGTGAGTAGGCGTCCTGGTGGAGGTGATGGGGTGAGTGGGAGGTGATGGGTCACCTTGCTAAGCAACGTCAATCTTGTGAGAACCAAGTATTTTGTCAGCCAACAGGCAGATGTGGTTAGATTACGTGGTACATTTGCATATATGCAAATACAGAATGACTGCCCTGCTCGCGGGGTGGGCCTGTGGGCGGGGCTGAATCGTCGGGCTGCGCGCGCATACGTGGGCGGGAAAAGCGGGTCTGTGGGCGGAGCTTCGGCGTCGGCTGCGCGCGCACTCAGCGCGGGATTGTGAGGGGGCGTGGCCCCGGCGGGTTGTGAGGGGGCGTAGGACGCGGGGCGGGGCTAAAACTGCGCACGCAGCCGCGAGAGGCGTGCACGGGGCACGTGCGAGCGCCCATTGTTCATGCATGGGTTGGGGGGACCAGGGATTTCTCCGCCGGTCTGGTCCGATCCCTGCTCCGCCCGCCCCGCAGTGAGCCGGCCCTTGCGAGGCGAGGCGAGGCGAGGCCTTCCCAGTAGCCCCGCCCTTCACAGTCCGCTCCCGGAAGTCCCGACCTCTGCGCTCTCCTTTTCCGGAAGTCCTATCCGCTGAGCACTACTCTTCCGGAAGTCCCGCCCTCTTAATTCCTCCCCCCGGAAGTCTCGTCCTCCGAGCACGGCCCTCCCGGAAGTTCCTCTCCGGATGTCCCGCCCACAGCAGCATGGCGGCCGTGGAGACTCGGGTGTGTGAGACTGCGGGCTGCAGCCGCGAGGCCAAGCTGCAGTGCCCGACGTGCATCAAGCTGGGCATCCAGGGCTCCTACTTCTGCTCGCAGGTCGGCCACCGCCGCCGGCGCCTCCCTCCTTCCGTCCCTCCCTCGCCGCCCCTGCGAGGGGCTCCGTGTCCTACGCCGGGCTCGGCCGCGCTCCCCAGACGGGCGGGCAGGTGGGCGGGCGGGGCTCCCCCGGGGATCCCGGGCGGGAGGGGTCCCCGCATCAGGAGGGGGGTCCCCGCATCAGGAGGGGGGTCCCTGCATCAGGAGGGGGGTCCCCGCATCAGGAGGGGGTTCCCCGCATCAGGAGGGTCCCCGCATCAGGAGGGGTCCCGCATCAGGAGGGGGTCCCGCATCAGGAGGGTCCCGCATCGGGTGGGTCCCGCATCAGGAGGGGGGTCCCCGCATCGGGAGGGGGGTCCCCGCATCGGGAGGGTCCCGCATCAGGAGGGTCCCCGCGTCAGGAGGGGGTCCCGCATCAGGAGGGGGTCCCGCATCAGGAGGGTCCCGCATCAGGAGGGGGGTCCCCGCATCGGGAGGGGGGTCCCCGCATCGGGAGGGGTCCCGCATCGGGAGGGTCCCCGCATCAGGAGGGGTCCCGCATCGGGAGGGTCCCGCATCGGGAGGGGTCACGCATCAGGAGGGGTCACGCATCAGGAGGGGGTCCCGCATCAGGAGGGTCCCCGCATCAGGAGGGTCCCCGCATCAGGAGGGGGTCCCGCATCAGGAGGGGGTCCCGCATCAGGAGGGTCCCCGCATCGGGGGAGGGGTCCCACATCAGGAGGGTCCCCGCATCAGGAGGGGGTCCCGCATCAGGAGGGTCCCCGCATCAGGAGGAGGGTCCCCGCATCAGAAGGGGGGTCCCCGCATCAGGAGGAGGGTCCCCGCATCAGGAGGGGTCTCCGCATCAGGAGGGTCCCCGCATCAGGAGGAGGGGCCCCGCATCAGGAGGGTCCCGCATCAGGAGGGTCCCCGCATCAGGAGTTTCCCCGCATCGGGAGGTCCCCGCATCAGGAGGGCGTCCCGCATCGGGTGGGTTTTGGGGTCAGGTCGTCCGGGTCCGGCCCTGGCCGGGAGGGCTGTGCTGTGTGTCTCCCAGGGGCATCGCTGCAGATGACAGGCCTCTGGCTGCTGTGAGGTGTCCTGCCCACGTGTAGAGGAGCCGGTGGGCTGGGTCAGGTGCCAGCTGCAGAAGCCACCCTCACTGCAGCTGTGTGGCTAGGTGACGCGGCGCCCAGCCTTGGGCACAGTGGGCGTAGCGGGGCCTCAAGGGGAGTGGGCCCAGCCCCTCTGCTGTCTGCAGAAAGTGCAGCTTGTGGCTGGCTGCCTCCCCAGAGGTAAACCGTGCTCCGCACAGAAGCCCGTCACCCGAGGAAGAGCTGGCGGGCAGGCAGCGCCGCCGTGGCTCCGGCGGCGGGGGGCACCCACAGGGGAGCTGCGGTGGGACTGCAGCGCTGGGTGAGCCTGGGGAGTTGTGTAAGGGCTGGAGACAGGTGTGTGGTCGCCAGCCGCAAGCCCCTCCTGATGGGCACCGCAGGCCTCGCCTCAGCAGTCGCGCCCACTGGGCACAGAACAAGGCCGGCCTCTGCCCTCCTGTTCTCAGTGCACAAGCGGAAGGCAGCTGTCTCTCTCTCAGCTGTGTCATACTGGTTTATTTTCGATTTTTAAAGACCTTGACAAGTGACATGGTGGGCAGAGAGAACTAGAGCGAGCACCACCCTGGCACACGGGATGCCGGGCATCAGACGTGAGGCCTCCCTCTCAGGTCCCGGAACCCATGCATGGGGCCACCCCCTGGCTCGCTGCCTGATTCATCAGCTTAACCTGGGGCTTGGCCCTGTGACCCTCTTTCCTGGTGGAGGGAGAGGGGCTGGGGGGCGAGGTGAGAGACGGCACAGACTACACCCGGGCACTCGGGCTTCTGTGAAACCTCCTGGCCCCTCGGGGTTTGCTCTCACGGGTGCCTGTTGATTCTTGCTAGATGGTGACTCACTCATAATTCATGATGCTTTTCGGCGTAGCTTTGAGGCAGCTTTCTTTTTTTTTTTTAAGATTTTATTTATTTATTAATGAGGAACATGGGAGGAAAGAGAAAGAACCAGGCATCACTCTGGTACATGTGCTGCCTGGGATTGAACTCAGGACCTCATGCTTGAGAGTCCGATGCTTTATCCACTGCGCCACCCCCAGGACCACCGAGGCAGCTTTCCGTAGAAAGTTGGTGCTCACAGTGACAGCTTGATAGCCACCACGGTCCCCGCCTCGCTGATGCTGGCCGCTGGGTGGGGGAGCTCAGCAGGGCAGGCGCCTTCTCCCCCTGCTGGCAGCCGGCCTCATGGCCCAACTGCAGCGTCCCTTGGCCTCTCGCCAGGTCTGGCACAGCCCCCACTGGTGGACTTTGCTGGTCCTGCTCCAGCAGGGGTGCAGCCTGTCGTCACCCTGCCCCCTAGCCCCCAGAACACCCAGCTGGGACCCCAGGGTAGGCGGCAGGGGACGTGATGTCCTGACAGACTGTAGTTGAGAGGCGGGGGGAGGGGGGGGCTTCAGTACTTCTGGGTGGGGTCTGCGATCATTGTTTTAACATTGTGACTCATGGTGTCCGTGGCTGAGTCAACAGACTGGGACATAGGCGGCTGAGAAGCCCCTGTGTGCAGAAGCCTGGCGCTGGAGCCCCAGCTCTGTGGGGGAGCATCGTGGACAGTGGGCAGAGCTCCCGCCCTCCTCCGGAGTGGCCTGGGGAGGCAGCTCAGTGGGTGACACACGCACGTGGGCCTGGATTCAGCTGTCACCCACATCTAAAAGTGGCTGTTCTGGGGGCCAGGTGGTAGCGCAGGAAGTTAAGTGCACATGGCGCGACGCACAAAGACCGGGGTAAAGATCCCGGTTCGAGCCCCCGGGTTTTCACCTGCAGGGGCGTCGCTTAACAGGCAGTGAAGCAGGTCTGCAGGTGTCTGTCTTTCTCTCCCCCTCTCTGTCTTCCCCATCTCTCTCCATTTCTCTGTCCTATCCAACAACTACATCAGTAATAATAGACGATAATAATAACCACAACAATGATAAAACAAGGGCAACAAAAGGGGGAAAAATAGCCTCCAGGAGCAGTGAATTCGTGACAAACCCCAACAATAACCCTGGAGGCAAAAATAAAGTGGTTGTTCTGGGACAGTGTAATGGCTGGGCAAGACTTTACTTTTTTGTTTAATTGTAGTTATTGTTGCTGTTGGTGTCGTTGTTGGATAGGACAGAGAGAAATGGAGAGAGGAGAGGAAGACAGAGAGGGGGAGAGAAAGACAGACACCTGCAGACCTGCTTCACCGCCTGTGAAGCGACTCCCCTGCAGGTGGGGAGCCGGGGGCTCGAACCGGGATCCTTACGCAGGTCCTTGTGCTTTGCGCCACGTGCGCTTAACCCGCAGCACTAGCACCCGACTCCCTAGACTTTACTTTTTTTATAGAACAGGGACAGAACCTGAGATGGAAGGCGGGGAATAGAGAGAAAGAGACATCTGCTAATAGCACTGCTTCACTGCTAGCAGCCGGGTGGTGGCACACCTGTTACCATGTGCAAGGGTTTGAGCCCCGGCCCCCACCTGCATGGGGGAGCTTCTCAAGTGGCAAAGCAGGGCTGCAGGTGATTCTGTCTTTCTCCTTCTCTATCTTACCCTTGAGTCTCAGTTTCTCTCTCTATCCAATAAGTGAATAAAGGAAGGAAGGAAGGAAAAAGACTTTCATCTCTGAGGCTTCAAAGTCCCAGATTTGATCTCTGCTCACATAATCCAGAGTGGAGCAGTGATCTGATAAAAGTAAATAATTTCTTTTTTTAGTAGCTTTTTGTTATTGTTATTTCACATACTTCACTACTTGTATCTCTTTTTTTTTTTCCCTCCAGGGTTATTGCTGGGCTCGGTGCCTGCACCATGAATCCACCGCTCCCGGAGGCCACCTTTTCCCCCTTTTGTTGCCCCCGCCTCACTGTGGCCACCATTATTACCATTGTTGATGTTGTTCGTTGTTGGACAGGACAGAGAGAAATGGAGAGAGGAGGGGAAGACAGAGAGGGGAGAGAGAAAGATAGACACCTGCAGACCTGCTTCACCGCCTGTGAAGCGACTCCCCTGCAGGTGGGGAGCCGGGGGCTCCAACCGGGATCCTTATGCCTGTCCCTGCGCTTTGCGCCACATGCGCTTAACCTGCTGTGCCACCGCCCGACCCCCGTACTTGTATCTTAAGTTCTTCTTTTCTTTGCTATTTTTTAGTGCTGTTTTCTGCTTTTAAATATTTATTTATTCCCCTTTGTTGCCCTTGTCTTACTGTTGTAGTTATTGTTGTTATTGATATTGTTGTTGGATAGGGCAGAGAAATGGAGAGGGGACTTGAACCGGAATCCTTATGCTGGTCCTTATGCTTTGCGCCACGTGCGCTTGCCCCGCTGCACTACCGCCCGACTTCCTAAGTGCTGTTTTCTATCCTTCAAAAGCCTGGCTGGGTATTTATGTGTTAAGGAGAGAGAGCCAGGATATCAGTCTGGCATATGCACTAGAGGGACAAGCAACTCAACTCAGGACCTCTTGTTTGCTGGGCCAAGGCCCATTCTTTAAAAAGAGAGAGACAGACAGACTGACTGACTAAGTGACTTGTGGAGGGAGAAAGACCAGAGCACTGCCCCGGTCTGGCAGAGGCACCAGGCACTAGCCCTTTCTGGGCTCTCGGATGCAGTGGGTGTTCTGCGGGCTGATCTCTCCCTGCCTGCTGCCCGTCTCCCGTCTCTGTGATGACTGGTCCTCCAGTGCGCCTACCTACAGCGGCATGGCACTTGGTTTGCGTCACTGCCAGTGCTGTTCAAAGTAGTAGCCCAGAGACCTGGTCGATCTTGCACCTGGTAGAACACACATCACCAGGCACAAGGACTCGGGTTCAAGCCCCTGGTCCCCCCTGCAGGGAGGAAGCTTCACAAGTGATGAAGCAGGTCTGCAGGTGTCTCTGCCTATCTCCATCTCTCCTCAATTTCTGTCTGTCTATCAGTAAACAAAAAGATCAGACAGAGAAAGAAAGAAAGAAAGAAAGAAAGAAAGAAAGAAAGAAGAAAAATAGGACCACCATGAGTACTGGGCTTTTTGAGCTAGCACCAAGCCCCAGCAATAATCCTGCCTTCTGGCAGTAAAAATAAACTCAAGGGGCATAATGGTTATGCAAAGAGATTGTCATACCTGAGGCTCCAGAGGCCTAGGTTCAATCCCCCACACCATCACAAGCTAGAGTTGAGTAGTGCTCTGGTTAAAAAAATCAAACAAGTGGTCCGCGAGGTGGCGCAGTGGATGAAGCACTGGACTCTCGAGCACGAGGCCCTGAGTTCGATCTGCGGCAGCACATGTGCCAGAGTGACTTCGGGTTCTTTCTCTCTCTCTTCCCGTCTTTCTCATGAATAAAGAAAATCTTTTTTAAAAAATCAGCTCGGCAGTAGCTCCGGTCTCTCCTTACTGAGACAGTCGCTCAAGTCTAGGCTTCATGTTGGATTGAGCTTTGTGCGGGGGTCAGGGGTGCCATCATTTCTCGTGCTGTAAATGGTACGGCACCGCTGGTTTTGGTTTCTGTCAGGAGGCTTCCAGAAGCTGCTGCATGAACACTGTCCCTTGTGCCATTTCCCAGTGATGCCTCACACTGACCTTCATCGTGTCCTTGCAGGAATGTTTCAAAGGAAGTTGGGCTACTCACAAGTTGCTGCATAAGAAAGCAAGTAAGTGATGCTGCCTGGGCCCGGTGTGGAAGACAGACGAGCCCCTTCCCTCGGGCGCCGCCTCGCGTCCTGTCTTCCTCTGCGCCCTGAGACCGACGGGTGGGCTCTTCGCCCTCCTGGGTCACAGTGGCGACAGCAACGGGACAGGCTGCGGTAGGGCTCCCCCGTGCCTGAGCCCCCCGCCCCTTCCACTCTCACTTTTCTTTGTGTCTGATCGCCTGTTGTGTCCAAAGCGACAGTGGAAACGACAGCTTTGCTCCCGTGTCCACGTTGGTAGGGCCCATCACAAAGCAGTGCTCACACAGACGCTGGCTTCTGACTGCGGCTGAGTCACGCACAGCCGCGTGGCAGTGCACCTGGCGGAGTGTACACGCACACACAGAAGCGCCCAGTCCCACCCACAAGGGGAGGCTCACAAGTGGTGGGGTGGGGCTACAGGTGTCTCTTTATCCCTGTCTGTCTGTCCTTCCCTTGTGGTTTCTGAGTGTCCACGTGGGGTGTGGGAGGCGACTTGGGTGCTGGCTCACGGGGCTCCTTTATGTGCCGGGCGCTCCTGTCCAGCCCGACTCGGTCCAGAACTTAGGGCTCTGAGCAGCCCTGTCCTCTCTCCTGACCCCTGCTCTCTGCCCACCTTCAGCCATCTCCCACATGTCCCTTGGTGTTCTAGGCTCTTAGGTGCTGGCGCTCCTTTCGGACTTAGTTTTGGTTATTCTGTTCACAAGAAAGGGGGAGGGAGGCCAGAGCACTGGCAGAGGCGGAGCTGGGAATTGAACTTGGGGCCTCGTGTTGGGACACTTAGGGCTCCATGGCCGTGCTGCCTTCATTTTGGATGGAGACAGGTTGAGAGGGAAGGGGGAGGAAGAGGGGAGGAAAGACCCCTGCAGCCCTGTGCGTGAAGCTCCCCCCGGCGTCCCAGAGGCTCTAGTGTGTGCTCTCAACCCAGTGTGCCAGCGCCTACATTTTTTATTATTATTTGCTGGCTGTTCATTTTATAAGCACCTGCCATTGCCCCATATTCCCTCCCAGGACATCCTCTGCCAGGCCCCAGCCACTGCCCGCCCGTCCAGGAGAGTGAAGGGCAGTGGGCAGCATCTCTAGGAAGGTGCCCCAGGTGCTGAGGGGAGCAGGACTGATTGGGTGCGAGCCAGGGGACTTCCATGGTGCAGGCCCAGGTGCAGCCAGTGCGGGGGGCGATGACCCAGCCTGTGCACATACGCGCACACATACACACACACACACACCCTACACCTGGTTCCTTGATGCTGAGACTTCTCCACTGTAGGATTCTGAGACAGCAGGGCCATGGGACAGTGTTTGCACCAACAAGGTCAGAGACTAGCTGAGTTGTGCGCAGACCGTCCCTGGACAGCTAGGGCTGCTCAAGGTACTCTTGAGGATTCCTGGGCCTGTCCAGCCTCTCTTCCTGAGTGGATATGGTGCTCTGGGCCTGTGTACCTTCTCGCCAGAGGCTTCCTGGGTGCAGGTTTTGTGCTACAGAGCAGGCATCCTGCAGACTGACCCGTGTCCCCTTAGAAAAGGAGTTGTCTGGCCATCCTCACCAGCATTGTGCAGAGCCCTGGCTGAGGGGCCCTTCTCCCCACTCGGGGTTCTCCTGGAGGTGGTGGGTGAGGCTGGCAGGGCCTCGGGGACCAGGCTGCTCTGTGCTGCCCCATGTTCATGTCTTCTCTCTCCTGCCAGAAGATGACAAGGCCAAGCAGGATGTGCCCTCCTGGACCGTGGAAGGTGACGTGAACACCGACCCCTGGGCCGGGTACCGCTACACAGGCAAGCTCCGGCCCCACTATCCACTGGTGAGTCGGGATGCAGCAGCAGGACCCCAGGGTTGGGGAGACAGCACTATGGTTCTGTACAGAACTCTCCTCTCCGAGGCTCTGAGGCCCCGGGTTCAACCCCTGGGACTACCATCAGCCAGAGCTGAACAGGGCTCTGAGGAAAACAAACCAAAAAATTTGCACGCTAGTTCCTGGATGATTTTTGTGGTGTTTTCTTGAGAAGGTTATAGAGGGGCGGGGGTAGACAGCTTTGCCGTTCAGTGAGAGACAGGGTGGGTGGCAGTGGCCAGCATGTCAGGGCAGCTGCCTCTGCTCTGGTCTGTTCCTGTCCCTTTTTCTAGGCTAGTCTGTTTCTACCTTTCCAAGATGAGGCACTCCTTACCCCCTAACCTTCTGCGTGCTCTTAGCTTGTCTTGCCGTCCTCGGGTGTTTAAATTCTGTCTTGTGGCCCTTTTCTTCTCGTGAAAGGGACGCATGTTTGACCTAAAATCTGAGTGAGGAGAGGCAGGGTGGTGGTTCACCAGGTTGTGTTGGCTGCACGTGCTACAGTGCATGAGGAACCTGGCTTCCTGCCCCACTCCTCCCCTGCGGGGGAGCCTCACGGGGGGGTGAAGCAGAGCTGCAAGTGTCTGTCTCCCATCTCCCTACCCTCTCGATTTTTCTGTCTCTATCCGATAAATAAAATTTAAAACAAAAAACAAAGCCTTAAAAAAACATGTAGGCGGGGACAGGGGTAGATAGCATAGTGGTTATGCAAAGAGACTCTAATGCCTGAGGCTCCAAAATCCCAGGTTCAATCCCCCCACACCACTGTAAGCCAGAGCTGATGAGGGCCCTGGTGTTTCTCTCTGTGTCTTTCTCTCTCTGCGTCTCTCTCAGAAAACAAAATAAATAAAATACTTTTTAAGACCACAGAAGTGATAGCTCAGCAGGTGGAATATGTGCAGCCCAGCTGTGCTCCTGCCCCCCAGTGACTCTAGTTAAGCAAAGAACTGGCCCTTGTGCAGGGCTCCTCTCCCCTCCACCCTCCAGAGACATGCCCGGGGCCACTGCCCTGCGTCTCCTTGGGGCTGTGGCTTTCCGGCTGCTGTTGGTCTGAAAGCCGGGCCTGGGCCGTCCTGCTTCTGGAGTTGGCACTCCGTCCTCGTGGAACGATGGGGCGGCTGGGTGTCCTAGAGCTTGTTCTAGACATTGATCTCGCGCTCCCCTCGGCTGTGTTTCTTGTTAATACATTTCAGTGATGAAAGGCCCTTTCACATGCACATTTAAAAAATATATATATTTATTCCCTTTTGTTGCCCTTGTTTTATTTTTGTTATTATTATCGTTGTTATCGATATTGTTGGATAGGACAGAGAAGTGGAGAGAGGAGGGGGAGAGAAAGACAGACACCTGCAGACAGGCTTCAGTGCCTGTGAAGTGACTCCCCTATAGGTCGGGAGCCGGGGGCTCGAACCGGGATCTTTATGCCAGTCCTTGCGCTTGGCGCCACCTGCGCTTAACCCGCTGCACTACCGCCCGACTCCCTCATATCCACATTTTAATTAACCCCCTCGTTTCCAGATGCCCACGAGGCCTGTACCCAGCTACATTCAGAGGCCTGACTACGCAGACCATCCTCTAGGTGAGTTCCCAGGCCGGGCCCCCGTTGGAGCACTGGTGCGGCAGGAAGAAGCGATTCATCGTGGGGCCGGGCGGTGGTGCCAGGAGAGCACACATGCATAATGGCCTGGGTTCAGGTCCCAGCCCTCGCCTGCAGGGGAAATTTCATGACCAGGAGCAGGACTGCAGGTGTCTCTCTCCCTCTGTCTTCCCCATTTCCTCTGAACTTCTCTCTGTCTCCATCCAGAAAAAGAATGGGGGAGAAAATTACCTCCAGGAGTGGTGGGTTCATCGTGGGAGTCCCACGCCCCAGTGATAACCCTGGGGGGCTCCCTGGCCACTGGCCTCTGGCGCCGTGGAGCTCCATGCTCACAGTTCAGCTTCACTCTGTTGAGCAGGCCTTCCCTTTCACATTACAGACATTTGTTTTTGTTTCTTTGAAATGTCTTTATTGGGGATTAGTGTTTTACAGTCGACAGTGAATGCAATAGTTTGTACATACATAATACTTCTGTTTTCCACATAACAGTACAACTCCCATAAATAAACATTTGTTTTTTCATTCTGCCCGGGACTCACCCAGACGTGGCTGTCCCTCAGTCACTGACTCACTGGTCCTTGTAGCCACAGTATCCTCCCTGCTCACCGGGCTTCCCTACCTGCTCTGTACTTTAGGCATGTCTGAATCTGAGCAGGCGCTCAAAGGGACTTCCCAGATCAAGCTGCTCTCCTCTGACGACATAGAAGGGATGAGGCTCGTGTGTCGGGTGAGTTCCCTGGAAGGGACCTGGGGAGTGACTCCAGTTCCAGCCCCCTTTGTATTTCACTGGAGTGAGTGAGGGGTGTGTGCGTGTGTGTGTGTGTGTGTGTGTGTGTGTGTTTAGGTAAAATCTTTTATTTTGGATAGAGACCGAAATTGAGGGGGAAGTAGAGAGAGAGAGAGAGAGACCGAGAGACCTGCTTCACTGCTTATGAAGCTTCCCCCACTGCAGTTGGGGACCGAGGGCTTGACCCAGGTCCTTGCTCACTGTTTAATGTGTGTGAACCAGAGGTGTCACCACCCAGCCTGTGTGTGTGTGTGTGTGTGTGTGTGTGCGCGCGCACTTGCGCACACACGTGTGCGCCACTGACAAGGTCTCATGTTTGAGGGTGGTCTCTGTTGAGGTGATGTCTGCTGCTTTGATTGAGTGTGTGTGAGAGTCTATGTGTGTTTGATATTGTGTGTATGTGTGTTTGTGTGGGGGGGTGTCCATCATTTTAAGTTTGCGCTGTTTGTCTGAACTCAAGCTTCCTGTCAAGCCTGGTAGCAGTGGCTGCTGCTTTTTCAGTGAAATCACATTTGTGGTTTTCTGAGGAGAGAGTCGTGGGTTTGTGTAGTCCCTCCCCGCTCACAGTGAAGGTCTGAGCTGACCCAGCTCCCGCCAGTTTGCTCCTTGGCACTCCAGCAGGTGTCTGGCTGGCGAGGCAGCTCTGCTCACTGCAGCTGGTAGACTCAGGTGCTGTCAGGTGTCTGGCTGGCAAGGCAGGTCTGCTCACTGCAGCTGGCAGACTCAGGTGCTGTCAGGTGTCTGGCTGGCGAGGCAGCTCCGCTCACTACAGCTGGCAGACTCAGGTGCTGTCAGGTGTCTGGCTGGGCAAGGCAGCTCCGCTCACTGCAGCTGGCAGACTCAGGTGCTGTCAGGTGTCTGGCTGGCGAGGCAGCTCCGCTCACTGCAGCTGGTAGACTCAGGTGCTGTCAGGTGTCTGGCTGGCGAGGCAGCTCCGCTCGCTGCAGCTGGTAGACTCAGGTGCTGTCAGGTGTCTGGCTGGGCAAGGCAGCTCCGCTCACTGCAGCTGGTAGACTCAAGTGCTCATCAGGGAGTTAGTTGCGAGTGATCTGAGGTGGACGTTGGTGGTGGCAGTGCTGAGACCCCAGCCAGCGTCAGAGAGAGTGTCCTGCTCTCCCCTCTGGAGCGCCCTGTCTCTCTCACAGCTGGCCAGAGAAGTCCTGGACATCGCCGCTGGGATGGTCAAGCCCGGAGTGACCACTGAGGAGATCGACCACACAGTGCACTTGGTGAGACCTCGCTGCGTCCATGGGGCGCCCCGGCCCGGGAGCTCGCCGCTTTGCATGTGCTGGCACAAGCCCTAGTGTCCCGGCACGGCTGCGCTCACTCCCTGCACGTGTCACCAGGCCGTCTCCTTTGGGAGTCCCGACACTTTCTCTGTTTTGGTGTATTTTAGGCATGCATTGCAAGAAACTGCTACCCTTCTCCCCTGAATTATTATAATTTCCCAAAGTCGTGCTGCACTTCCGTGAATGAGGTCATCTGCCACGGGATTCCAGACCGGAGGCCCCTGCAGGATGGGGACATAGTGAATGGTAAAGGAGGCACTGCTCAGAGCCGCTGGGACTTGGGGGTAGGGGCACGAGGGGCAGTCCCTGTAGGTGAACGGGTGAGCGGTGGTGGCAGGAAGCAGCTGGGCCATGTGCAACGGGGTGTTCTTGCCACTTAGCAACCCAGCAGCCTGGAGAGAGCTGGTCAGGCTCCTTGCAGATAAGCAGGAGTCCCTGGTGCTGGGTAGAGACCAGTCGGGACACCCAGGACACACCGTCCTCAGTGCAGGCATCTGGCCGGTGAGGGTGCTGACGCTGGGCGTGCCACCCCACACCCCACAGAGACTACACGGGGCACCCTGTGTAGTCTGCAGGTGCCTGGCTGGCACGGCCGAGTGGGTGCTGGCACTGGGCGTGGCACCCCACAGGGCTCTGCTGAGGGGAGGACCACCACAGCCCTGACGCCTTCCCCAGCGGCAAGAGCCAGGCTTGAGCCTGGGTGTGGGGCAGAGCAAATGCACAGCTCAGGTGTCAGGTGGCAGAGCAAGGGCCAGGCGAGCTGCGGTGGTCAGCGGCGGCTCTCAGGGCGTCACAGCTCTGTAGGGTGTGAGCATGTGCCCGGCTGCTCCCTGAGTTTGCTGGCACCCGGGACTGCGGCCTGCCACCCTCAGCCTGGGGCCTTCCAGGCGGGTTCTTTGGGGTTTGCGCCTGAGAGCCGTCCAGTCGCAGCGTGATGGAGGGCCCGAGCGTGCCCCCGGCCGTGGGCCCCAGGACCCGTCCAGTCGCAGCGTGACGGAGGCCCGAGCGTGCGCCGGCCGTGGGCCCCAGAGCCGTCCAGTCGCAGCGTGACGGAGCCCGAGCGTGCCCCGGCCGTGCACCCCAGAGCCGTCCAGTTGCAGTGTGACAGAGGGCCCGAGCGTGCCCCGGCCGTGCGCCCCAGAGCCGTCCAGTCGCAGCGTGACGGAGGCCGAGTGTGCTCCCCCCCCCCCGGCCGTGGGCCCCAGAGCCGTCCAGTCGCAGCGTGACGGAGGCCGAGTATGCCCCCCCGGCTGTGCGCCCCAGGACCCCTGCTGTGGGCCCAGCACCCAGCTCTTGGGCCTCGAGGTGCCGGTGCTCGAGCTGCCACAGAGGGGGTGTCCCGGTGTCACCCGGCTGGTCAGGACAGAGGAGGAGCAGTGCTAGCTGTGTCCTTAGTGCCAGGCTCTCCCGTGGCCTTGCTCACGGTGTGCGGGCGCCTGGGCACAGCTGGCCTGTGGCCGGGGATGCGGGTGGGCCCAGGGTGCACACGGGGCGGGGCGGGGCGGGGTGAAGCCGGAGGGTCGCCGAGCTCTGCGGCCGCCTACTGCTGCAAGGGAGGATTTGTATGGTGGACGCGGCCACAGGACTCACCGTCCTCCCCTTGCAGTGGACATCACCCTCTACCGCAACGGTTACCATGGAGACCTGAACGAGACCTTCTTCGTGGGAGACGTGGATGAGGGGGCACGGAGGCTGGTGCAGACCACGTACGAGTGCCTGATGCAGGCCGTTGACGCAGGTCGCTGTCAGGCCGGGGTTGGGTGGGTGAGGGTGTGGGCACCCAGGGACCCTGGGCTGCAGGGGTGGGGTGGGGTGGGGTGGGGTGGGCCTGGGCCCCGGGTGGGGTAGGGGTGGGGTGGGCCTGGACCCTGTGTGGGCTAGGGATGGAGTGGGGGTGGTCTCTGGGCCCCGGGTGGGGTAGGGATGGGGTGGGCCTGGTCCCTGGACCCCAGGTGGGATCAGGCTGAGTAGGAGCCAGGGTTGGAGAGCCCTCCTGTCTGGCTTATCAGTGGGTTGGCTGCTCATGGCATAGCAGGAAGCTGGCAGGTCCCTCCTCTACACTCTGCTGGGACCCCTTCGAGGCCGCCATGGGCTCGGGGAGCTGGGTGCTTCCTGTCTGGGGCCCTGAGCTTGGCTGGTGCTGGCTAGTGGGGTGCTCTGTGCAGCGTCAGCATCGCCCACTCCGCCCCTCCTGCAGTGAAGCCCGGCGTCCGATACAGGGAGCTGGGCACCATCATTCAGAAGCACGCACAGGCCAGTGGCTTCTCTGTCGTCCGGAGCTACTGTGGGCACGGCATCCACAAGCTCTTCCACACGGCGCCCAACGTGCCTCACTACGCCAGTGAGTGTGCCCACGTGGCCAGCGTCTCTCCCGGTGGTTCTCAGCTGCCCCGAACATGCGTCTGGTCACTGTGGGGTGGGTGGACACTGCCCTCAGTCAGCCTGGGCCTCCCATGTCTATGTGCAGGGTGCCGGGCCAGAGCTCTGCCAGGAGCGGCTGAGAGGAGCTGTCCAGGCCATGTCCTCATGGGCAAGGGTGTCGTCCCTGGACGTGCCCACCAGGACACTGCTGCTGGGAGCGGTTCTGTTCCCTCATGGGGCGGGAACTCTCCGCTCCACCCAGCTCCACGTCCCCTGGACACGGGAGGCGGGGAGGCAGTGGGGTCCCTGCATGGCTGCCCTGCCACCTGGAGGAAACCTCTTGTTCCCGTGGCTGCAGTCTGATTCTGCTGAGCAGGAAATGGCGCTTTTCCTGTCATGGGAGTAAGGAAACTGCCTGCCTGCCTGCCTGGCAGTATGCTGCTTCCCCTGCCTGATTTCAGTGGGGTCTGACTGGGGGCGTCTCCTGTGCTCGCATCAGCAGGAGTCTCCTGGTTTCTGTCTAGTCACGGTCGTGTCTCTCCTTTCAGAAAACAAAGCTGTTGGTGTGATGAAGGCAGGCCACGTGTTCACCATCGAGCCCATGATCTGTGAAGGTGAGGAGGATACGGTTGGGGGGGGGGCTACGGGGCGGGCAGGAGCCCCGCTTCCCACCTGGAGACCAGGCCACTGCTCCCTGAGGGCCGAGCTGTTCTGCTCACACTCCCAGTCCCGCAGGCTGGCTCCGTGGCCTCCCGTGTTAGTTGGGAGCTCCCATTCCCATGCCCCGCCGTGGAGGATGTCACGCCCCCGTGTCAGCTGGTTTCTCCCCGAGTCCCTGGAGTGGGGACTGCCGTCTCCTTCCGCTGCTACCTAGTCACCGCAGTCCTTTCCAGGCCCCAGCCCCGCGGAGTCGTGACTGATCTGGGGAGATGCTGGCATCTTCCCTCTCCCTTCCTGTGTCTGTCTTTCTCTCCTTCCGCCTGAGAAGCTTTGACCCAGAGAAGAGTTGAGTTAGATACAGGCCCGTCAGGTTTCTGGAGCGTGTTCCCATGTGGGAGGGAGAGACAGTTCTGGGTGTGTCTGAGCTTCCTTAAGTGGCTGTAGCTTTAGCTCGATGATGGCTTTGGACTGCCTGACCTCACAGCTTCTGCTCGGGCCCCACACACGCATAATAAATAAACAGCAGACATGTAGCAGACATGTTGATGGCTGGCCCAGAAAGCCTGGCTGGCAGCCATGCCCACACTGTGGTGGCACCATCTGTGGGGCACCCGGGTGCAGCACAGGCACAGCCACCCGTGCATGGAGCTCAGCGCAGAGCAGCTTCCTGGGGGCCATCCGCCGGTGCTCTGCTCAGGGTGTCTCTGAGGTGCCCCAGTGTCCGATCCGGGAAAACCAGAGAAGCGTTGGCTGACCCCAAGGCTCAGCAAGTGAGGGCAGGGGCAGGGGGTTGCTGCATGTGGTCTGCGTAAGACTGCGAGGCCTGACCCCTCCCAGTGGAGACTGCTGCACGACTTTGAGCCCTGACCAGAGAGGAAGTCTGTCCAGATGCAGGTGTCGCTTGGTGTCAGTGCCACCCCAGCCTTCTCCTCCCTCTGTTTTCCATCCCCCCCCCCCCCCACGGGTCTGTGTCTTTCTCCTGGCCCGGGCTGTGGTCTCTGTGCACCGTCCTACCTGGGCTGCCACATGGGTGTGATGGTCAGGACCCAAGCACGCTGAGCCCCCGAAACGCTGCGTGCCCTCGTGCTTCTGACTAAATCTCTGGGTGTTGGGGATTGAACACCATCATGGACGTCAAGGGTCAGCTGTTTCTGTGCAGGCCGGTTCAGGGAGCTGCCTTCTCCGTCCGCGTGGCCAAGTCACGGCCCTGTGCTAACAGGTCTCAGCTGCTTCCTGCAACGAGACCTGGTTCCTTCCCTCTGCAGGGGCTGTCCTGATGCAGAACGTGGGGAACCCAGGGTGTGGGGGTGCTAAGGCCGCGGGGAGCCAGGGGTTCTGAGCAGGTGTCAGCGTATCCTCCATGAGGCACACACGGTGTGCTGCCCCGAGGAGCCGGGGACCGAGCTCAGAGGCCTGTCTGTCCTTTGGACATCTCTGGAGCCCCCCGGCCAGTCAGGGAGAGGGGGAGCCTCCCGTCAGGAGGGGCAGACTTGAGCCCGGGCTGTGGACGAGTGCATCGGGCTCCGTGCGCTGCCATGCTACCCCGAGGTCTCTGTCTGTTCCAGGTGGGTGGCAGGATGAGACCTGGCCAGACGGCTGGACGGCAGTGACCAGGGACGGCAAGCGGTCGGCGCAGTTTGAGCACACGCTGCTGGTCACGGACACCGGCTGTGAGGTCTTGACGCGGCGGCCGGACGGCGGGCGGCCCCACTTCATGGCGCAACTCTGAGCCCGCGCCCTCCTGCAGTCGAGAGCAGGTGTGAGTGCCCAACGGGGACGCCTTGCCTTGCCCCGCGGCTTCCACAAGTGGCCTTGTGTGCACAGCCGAGAGCCGGGCATGCCCGCCTGCGCCCTGTGCCCGCCCGGCACCCTCTGGCCCCACCTGCTTCCTGCTGCTTCTCCCGCGGCAGCTGGAGCCATGCGTCTCTGGGACTTGGGCAGTGGCTGCCGCCAGCTTTACCTTCACAGGTCTCAGCCGTGTGCTCTGGGGCCCTCCTGGAGACGCACCTGGGACGGTCAGAGCGCACCGTGGCCACTTATGGTTGGTTTTGCCATAAGTGGCCCGTGGCCCTGCCCCTCGCCGACGCCACCCTGCTCCCTTTCCCCGAGAGGCGCCTGCCCCCACAGGTGTCGGTGGGCGAGACGGCACGTCCTCAGCAGAAACGCCACTAGCCTTCCGGGTGCCGCAGGCCAGTGAGACCCCCAAGCCACCCCGGGACGGGGCGGGAGCCTGCAGGGTGCGACCCTGGACCCTCCTGGGTCTTCCCAGCTTGGACGCCCAAGGCAGCAGAGGCTCTGGTGTGAGGCCGCAGGTTCAGCACACCTGCTCCAAGGCACAGGGCACATCCACACCTTGCTGACCACGGGGAGCTGCTGACGTGCTGCCTGCCGCCCCGGGTCTGTGAGGCACCCAGAGCAGGTAGCAGACCTCGTCCCCAGTGCTAGGCAAGCTCTAGTGCCTCTGACCTTCACTGCTTTAAAGAACTGGGGTGTTTTCTAATCTAGTGACGCGCTGGGTCTAGCGTAGCGTTTGGGTGCGAGTGGTATTTTTCCTTGGGCTGTTGTGTCGGGGCTCGAGGGTGTCAGAGGTCTGGCCGGCCGGCCACGGGGCCTCTGCTGCGTTTGTCTGGGCTTTCAGGGTGGTGGCTGATCTCATAACCTGAAATAAACTCTGGTCAGTTGAGCGGTCTCTGTCTCCGGTGCAACTCCAGGGCTGCTCTTCCCGGGCCACATGCCCGGCTCTGACTGATGAGGGAGACCGAGGTGTAGGGCAGGGCGCCGGCCCCATGTCCTGCCAGCTCCTCGGAACCGGTCCCTTAGCTTTCCTCTCCCTGCCTTCTGCCAGCCCTCCACCCCCTTGGAACTAGAACAAGAGGGGGACATTCTGGCCTCAGCTTAGCCAGGAGCCCCCCAGGACCTCCCCCCTAGGCCCTGCTTCCCCATCTGGATTAGCAGGAAGGGGGGGGGTGTCTCGCCTCAGCCACATGCCTGCACCTCAGGACTCTTCTGCTGGGTGTGAGAAGGAAAAAGCACAATGCTCTCTGCTGACCCTGCGCAGCCTCAAGAGACCAGAAGCTGTCCCCTTTTCACGGTGCACTTGTTTCAGTTTTGCATGTTGTGAATTTGCAGGAAAGTCGAGAGTTTTCTGTGCTGAAGTAACCGTGCTGTTTACAAGTGGCCCAGGGCCATCCCGCCTGCGGAGTGAGCGGCTCCTGGGGACGCCCCATTCCAGTGTGCTCCCCAGAACCTTCCTCTTCTCGTGGGAGTGCCCTTGCAGAATCCAGGTTATCTGGGGACTCCCACAAACAGCTGCAGAACAGAGCTGGTGGACTCGTAGCTGGCGTGTTGCCACCTGGGTGTCACATCCCACGTCTTCAGATGACGCTTCCCGGCCAGCCACCTCCCTCACCCTGTGGTGGTGCAGAGGAGAGACTCCACACCGCTCGCCGCAGTGCACGACACGCTGTGCTCTGGCTGCCTGCCCAGAGGCACCTGCTGGGACCAGGTCCTCCCAGAGCTGTGCTGGAGGTGTTTCTGTCTGCCCCTCCCCTCTCAGTTCTCTATCAGATAAAGGGGAAAAGGCCACCAAGGGTAGTGCATTCGTGGTGTAGCCCCAACTATGATTGGGTGACAGTAAAACAAGCTGGGGAGACAGCACAGTGGTTCTGCAAAAGACTTGTGTCTGAGGCCCTGAGGTCGCAGGTTCAGTCCCCAGAACCACCATCAGCCAGAGCCGAGCAGGGCGCTGGTCTCTCTCACTGAGATAAAAGTGGCCTGGGAGCTGGTGCAGTGGATAAAGCACTGGACTCAAGCCTGAGGTCCTGAGTTTGATCCCCAACATCACATTGCCAGAGTGATGTCTGGCTTTTTCTCTCAGTAATGAATCTTCATTTTTGAGTGGACGGTTTAAAAACAAGATTAACTCGAGTTTAGTTTCTACTGTTTCTGAAGTTAATATTCATTATTGTAACACTATGGGTTATTTATAATGTAGTTCATGTCGTTAGTCTAAAAAAAAAAACCCATTTTAAGAAAGTTGTGTCCGTGTCCAGCGGAGAAGCAATGACAGAAGCCAGAACCCCCACCTTCTGCTCCCCATAATAGTCCTGGGTCCCTGCTCCCAGAGGGATAAAGAACAGAGAAGGTTCCCATGGAGGGGATGGGACACGGAGCTCTGGTGATGAGAACTGTGTGGAATTGTACCTCTGTCACCTTACAATCTTATTCGTCATTATTAAACCACTAATAAAAATTATTTTTAAAAAGTTGTATGTTTAGTACCAGACACTAGGAAAGTTATTAGTGTAAATGTAAAATCCCAAGCCTTTAGATAGTTCACAATAATAACTGAGGGATTGAGAGTGCAGATAGTACGGGGGGGGGGGGGGGGGGCTTTGGTTTAGGAAACCTAGATAAGGGGCTGGCCAGCGGCCCACCCAGCTGTGTGCACATTACAGTGCGCAAGGACCCAGGTCCAAGCCCCTGGTCCTCACCTGCAGGGAGAAAGCTCAATGAGCAGGGCTGCAGGTGTCTCTGTCTCTATGTAGCCTCCTCCCTTCTCAATTTTTCCCGTTCTTGTCCTATCAAGGGAAAGGAAAAGGGAAGGAAAAAAGGCTACAGAGAACTGAGCCCCAGTGAGAACCCTGTGGCAATTAAAAAACAAAGCACACAGATTTCCCATGGCAAAAGCACCTGTTCTGTGTTATTTAAAGTCTTTCACTGAGTTACATTTGTAGACTTAACAATGTTGTGGAGGTGAAAGGTCCTGGTAGGGGCCGGGCGGTAGCACAGCGGGTTAAGCTCACGTGGCGCAAAGCGCAAGGACCGCCATAAGAATCCGGGTTCGAGCCCCCGGCTCCCCGCCTGCAGGGGAGTTGCTTCACAGGCGGTGAAGCAGGTCTGCAGGTGTCTGTCTTTCCCCCCTCTCCATTTCTCTGACCTATCCAGCAAAAACAGCAACAATAATAATGATAAACAACAAGGGCAACAAAAAGGGGGGGGGGGAAGTGGCCTCCAGGAGCAGTGGGTTCGTAGTGCAAACACCAAACCTCAGCAATAACCCTGGAGGAGAAAAAAAAAAAAAAAAAGTCCTGGCTATATGCAGGTGCTAAACAGTAACTAGTAATTTAAGGCTTATAAACACTGAAAATGGAAACTTGGGTTTCAAGTTAGTTATACAAGAGCCAAACTGAGGTGGCCCAGTGGTAGAGGTAAGGCATGGTGCCACCGTGCCAGGGTGATGCTGGCCTCATGCGACCCCCTCTCAATACATTTTCTTTTAGATGTAGCAGGAGGGGGGTGGAGAATCTTTTTAGATAGTGAAAAAGACCACAGCACTGATGCTTTCTTCAGGCGCCGGGCCTCTGGGCTCGGGCCTCCAGGCACTTGTGCTAGACCTGCTGCCTCCGGTGCCCCTGCCCCTCCCAGGTCAGGAGGTTAGGGTGTGGCCTCCCCCAGAACCAGCCACGCTGCTCCTGCATCCATCAGCAGGAAGGGTGAGCTGGCAAGGTTGAGGCCCTGGGGGCGTCTTTAGCACTGATTACTGAGGTCCCAGACTGGGCCTTGAGCAAGCAGAGTGCTATTTCATGTGTCACTGAGTATTAAGTACCAGGAGGGGAACGCAACAGGCGTGTATCTCTGCGGACTATCACACACACGCTTCTCTGTGCCACACTGACAGACACATAGGTGGCAGCCTAGTTACCAGCCCTTGGATCTGGAAGAATCTAGAAAGAGCAGGTGTGCAGTGGAGCTCAGGGGAGGCACAGTGGGCAGAGCGCCAGGATTGAGGCATATTTTTAAAAATAGTGTCCAAAAAGAAAGTATTAAGACAACAGTTTAAAAAACACTGGAGGAGCCGGGTGGTAGCGCGGCGGGTTAAGCGCAGGTGGCGCCAAGCGCAAGGACCGGCTTAAGGATCCCGGTTCGAGCCCCCGGCTCGGCTCCCCACCTGCAGGGGAGTCGCTTCCCAGGCGGTGAAGCAGGTCTGCAGGCGTCTCTGTGTCTTCCTCTCTATCTCCCCTTCTCTCTCCATTTCTCTTTGTCTCTATCCAATAACAAATAATTTTTAAAAGATTTAAAAAACTAAAACAAGGGCAGGAAAAGGGAATAAATAAGTATTTAAAAAATAAAAAAATACTGCTGGTGAAGCTTTCTGGCACAGTGGAGGGCTTGAACTGGGGTTCCTGTGCAGTGTAATGTGAGCACTCAGCCAGGTGGCCACTGCCTGGGCTCTACTCTCAGTGCAGCCTGAGGGACCGCCAGGCTCTCCCGGGACAATTGGGCAGGAGCCTGGAAAACCGGTTCCTTTCCTGCTGGACGGGCACCGCGTGGGGAAGCCTCCGGGGGCTGGAGGAAGCACCTGGCCACCTGCTGAGGTCACTGCTGACCAGGAGCCCTGCTGCCCGGGTGGCCTGGAGGCCTGGGAACCATGGCAGCAGCCTGGGGGCCCAAGGGGCACAGGAGGGGACCTGGGAACCCGGAAGGAATACAGGGACCTGAGGGGACAAGGAGGGACCCGGGGGGACATGCAGGTGGAGGACATGGAGACCTGGGGACATGGAGGGGACATGCGGGTGGACACATGGAGGGACATGGAGACCTGGGGGACATGGAGGGACACGGGGATGGGAACATGGAGGGACATGGGGATGGGAACATGGAGGGACACGGGGATGGGAACATGGAGGGACATGGGGATGGGAACATGGAGGGACACGGGGATGGGACATGGAGGAGGGACACGGGGATGGGGACACAGGGACGGGGACATGGAGGGACACGGGGATGGGACATGGAGGGACACGGGGATGGGGACATGGAGGAGGGACACGGGGATGGGGACATGGAGGGACACGGGGTCGGGGACATGGAGGAGGGACACGGGGACGGGGACATGGACGAGGGACACGCAGAGAGGGACATGGAGGAGGGACATGCGGACGAGGACATGGAGGGACACGGGGACGGGGACATGGAGGAGGGACACGCGGACGGGGACATGGAGGAGGGACACGGGGACGGGGACATGGAGGAGGGACACGGGGACGGGGACATGGAGGAGGGACACGGGGACGGGGACATGGAGGAGGGACACGGGGACGGGGACATGGAGGAGGGACACGGGGACGGGGACATGGAGGAGGGACACGCGGACGGGGACATGGAGGAGGGACACGCGGACGGGGACATGGAGGAGGGACACGGGGACGGGGACATGGAGGAGGGACACGGGGACGGGGACATGGAGGAGGGACACGCGGACGGGGACATGGGAGGAGGGACACGCGGACGGGGACATGGAGGAGGGACACGGGGACGGGGACATGGAGGAGGGACACGGGGACGGGGACATGGAGGCGGGACAAGGGACGGGGGACGGGGGGGTGGGTCAGCGCGCTTCCGCCACGTGATGCGCCGCGTTTGAAACTCGGACGCCGAGACTCCAGTTCCCAGCAGGCCCCGCGCCACGCAGCCGCAGTCCGCGCAGGCGCCGCGGGGCCCAACGGACGCGCCGTCACGTGGGCGGCGGCGGCCAATCGCCTTCGAGCGCCGCCGCCGCCCTCGGCCCCTCCGCCGCCGCGCTGCGGGCACTCGGACCTAAGATGGCGGCCGTGGAACCGGTGAGCACGGCCTGCGCCGCCCCGCCGCCCCGCCCCGGCCCCCGGCTCCCCGGCTCCGGCCCCGCGCTCCCCGCCGGCCCCCGCCCCGGCCCCCCGGCCTCCCGCCACCCCAGCGGCCCGGCCCCGGCCCCGTCTCCCCGCAGCCCCGCTGCCCGCCGCCTTCCGGGCCGCCCGCCGGGAACATGAGGAGCGGGGCCCGGGCGGCCGTGGGCCGGGGACACGGGCGGGGGGCGGGGGCCGGGGGGCGGGGGAGGCCGGGGGCCGCGAGGTGGGGGCCGGGGGCTGCGGGCGGGGCATTGTGACGGGGGCGCATTGTGACGGGCTCGGGGCCTGCCGGCGGGGGAGGGGGCCGGGGTCCCCGTAGACGGGGGAGGGGGCCGGGGTCCCCGTAGGCGGGGGAGGGGGTCCCCGTAGGCGGGGGAGGGGGCCGGGGTCCCCGTAGGCGGGGGAGGGGGCCGGGGTCCCCGTAGGCGGGGGAGGGGGCCGGGGTCCCCGTAGGCGGGGGAGGGGTCCGGGGTCCCCGTAGGCGGGGGAGGGGGCCGGGGGTCCCCGTAGGCGGGGGAGGGGGTCCTCGTAGGCGGGGGAGGGGGCCGGGGTCCCCGTAGGCGGGGGAGGGGGTCCCCGTAGGCGGGGGAGGGGGCCGGGGTCCCCGTAGGCGGGGGAGGGGGTCCCCGTAGGCGGGGGAGGGGGCCGGGGTCCCCGTAGGCGGGGGAGGGGTCCGGGGTCCCCGTAGGCGGGGGAGGGGGCCGGGGGTCCCCGTAGGCGGGGGAGGGGGTCCTCGTAGGCGGGGGAGGGGGCCGGGGTCCCCGTAGGCGGGGGAGGGGGTCCGGGGTCCCCGTAGGCGGGGGAGGGGGCCGGGGTCCCCGTAGGCGGGGGAGGGGGCCGGGGTCCCCGTAGGCGGGGGAGGGGGCCGGGGTCCCCGTAGGTGGGGGAGGGGGCCGGGGTCCCCGTAGGCGGGGGAGGGGGCCGGGGTCCCCGTAGGCGGGGGAGGGGGCCGGGGTCCCCGTAGGCGGGGGAGGGGCGCGAGGCGACCCTGGCGACCTCAGGAGCTGCGAGGCTCCCCCTCCCCCAGGAGCCCCGCGCCCCCTCCCGGACTGGGCCCTGCAGGGGAGGGAGGCCGCCCCTGGTTGAGCCCGAGCCGGCCTGTCCAGGGCCATTCTCCTCCCCGGTGCACTAAAAGGTTGGCCCATGGGGAGGGGCCAGTTTTAATTCAGACTTTTTCTTCCCAGCGAAAGGTTGGTCTGTAACTGTGGCTGCTGCGTTGTACGACTCCGTGGGTCTCGTGAGCGGGGTCCCGGAGCTGCCCCTGACCCAGGCATTGGGAGCGCGCTTGGCACTGCTCACACAGGGTTTACGCCAAGCACGCGACGCAGCGTTTTCTCTTAGCACTAGACCTCGCCAGCTAGTGTGCTTGCTGGGCTTTAATACAATTCCAGTGCATCAGATTTTACTGAGAAGGCAAATGCAATAAACTGGAGGGGCAGTAAGTAGCGACGATGCAAGCAGACTCCTGCCTGATGCCCCAAGGGCCTAGGTTCAGTCCCCCGGAGCTGAGCAGGGCTATGATATAGATATATATAGATATATATATATAACTTAGCTCCAAAAGAAAATTCAGGGGGCCAGGTGGTGGCGTGCCTGCTTAAGTGCACGTATTACAGTGTGCAAGGACCCAGGTTCAAGCTCCTGATCCCCCCCACCTGTATGGGGAAAGCTACACAAGTGGTGAAGCAGGATTGCAGGTGTGTCTGTCTCTCTCCCGCTTAACTTCCTCCCTCTCAACTTCCTCCCTCTCAGTTTCTCTCTGTCTCTTTCCAATAATAAAGTTTTTTTTTTAATTTTTTTTAAGTTTTTTTTTTTTTTAAAAGGAAAATTTGATCTGGCATTTACACTTCACTTTAATATGCATAACTATTCAACTAAAATAGTTTTTTTTTTTTTTTTAAACTACAGCACTGCTTGACTGGTTTATGGTGGTGCAGGGGATTGAACCTGGGACTGAAGAGCCTCAGGCATGAAGAGTCTCTTTGCATAACCATTATGCTATCTATCCCCACCCTAAAATGATGATTTATTTTTTTGTTTTTTATTACTTTTTTATTGCCAACCGGAGCAGTTATCGCCGGGTGCCGTGAATCCACTCCAGGATTGGCTGCTCAAAAAATGCTCCTGATGTGGCCATGTTTCTCTTCCTTGTTAGGACAGAGAGAAATTGAGAGGGAAAGGGGGAAAGATGGAGGCCTGTAGGCCTGCTTGATGTCCCCCATGCATGTGGGGGCCAGGGCCTTGACCATGAGTCCTTGTGCATGGTGATGTGTGCTCTTGACTAAGTACCACCACCTGGCCCCCCCCCTTTTTTTAGTGCCACAGGTAAAAGATTATTGGGCACTGTGCCTCCCTGTCATATCTGCCTCTCCCAGCAGCTGTTTTCCCCTTTGTATTTGATGGGACAGAGGAAGGAAGAGACACCTGCAGACCTGCTTCACTTTCATGTCTCCCCTGCAGGTAGGGAGCGAGGGCTTGGACCCAGGTCTTGGCACGTGGTGTGTGTGCTCAACCGAGTGCTTGCTTCGCTGTCCGGACCCCACGAAGCACAGCTCTAGGTCAGAGTTTGGGAGAATAAAATACTGAACAAGTCGTGTTGAGTTCAGTCCAGTTTGGAGACTCGACCCTGATTTCCACCAGCACCCTTTCTGGGGCTCGTTTGCTGCCTTGAGGCGTCGACTGCTCTGGGCAGCCACGTTTTTCTGCCTGTCTTTATTTTTTCTACAGAGACAGAAATTGAAAGGGGAAGAGGAGAGGAGAGACATACACAGCACTGCTTCTCTGAAGCTTTTTTGGGAGTGGCCTTGAACCCCAGTCCTTGTGCTTAGTACTGTGTGTGTTCTACTGGATGCGCCACTGCCTGGCCCCCAGATCTTTTTTCTTAGTATTCTGTGTAGCTTGTGTACAGTGAAGAGGCCCTGGTGGTGCTGTAGGAGCTTATTGGATAGACAGGACAGACGTTGAAATGGGGGAATAGAGAGAGACGGACACCTCATCACCCACAAAGCTTCCTTCCTGCAGGTGGGGACGAGGGGCTCGAACCTGGGTCTGCCACCACCCAGCCCTCAAAACTATTTTTATTTTCAGGTGCTAGTTTTGGGAAAGGAAGCTTAGCAGGGCCCGGGGCCACGCCTAGCTCTGAAGGAGCGCAGGACTTGAAGCCTGGGTCCTGGTTGGATCCTCCGCGCTCTCTGTCTCTGCTGTCTGTAAGGAACGGGGCCTAGCAGGAGTGCCCGTGGTCTTGGCTCTAGTAAGGAATGTGAGGTGGTTGTGGCTACGCCAGTGTCTGTCTCTCCTCTGCTGACAATATCTTTGCCTTTTCTGTTTCCTGTGAGCAGTTCTGTCTTTGGCATAGACATTTGGGACTACTGAATGGGAATGAGCTGCTAGTGTGATATCAGTATCTGTGTGTCTCAAAAGCTGAAGTTTTAAGTGTGACTGTGAGGTGCCAGGTCTTGTCTCTTTGGTGCCAGGGCTTGCACCCAGGGCAGTGTGCACTCTACCCAGCCTGGGGCGGGGGAAGCTGATGGCGGTATGCACCAGCTGAGCTCTGGTCTCGGTGGATGTTGAATGCACGCACGTCTGCACCCGGCCCACTCCACCCTCTTGGCTGGGATGCTCCCCATGTTCGTCCCCTTTTCATAGGGCTGCTGTCCAGGAGCCTCTGGGTGCCCAAACCCCACACACACACACACACACACACACAGCTCAGGTGAAGCTCAGCGTGCAGGCGCCAGGGGAGGGCTGGGCCCCCTCCCTTCTCATTGGGTTTCTGCATCTTGTCAGTTCAGTGTCTGATACTTTGCTTTATAAATATTTATTGAGAGAGGAGAAAGAACTAGACATGACTTTGGCACCTGTGTTACAGGGGATTAAATTTGGGACCTTGTGCTTGAGACCCCAACACCTGGAAGGGGCATTTTTATTTATACATATATATCTGATATACATAGATGATTTGAAAGAGAGATGCCTACAACCCTGCTTCGCTGCTTATGAAGCACTTCCCAGCAGGTGGGGACTAGGGCTTGAACCTGGGTCCTTGCACACGGTGACAGGTCTATATTCAACTGAGTGCTACCGCCCAGCTCCGGCATTGAGTTTTGTGGTATTTAACTTTTGAGTTAGAAACAAATGATTATGATCCAAACTTCTTCGAATAAGCCACCTTCCAAATCTGGTGACACCTGTGACCTGCATCCTCAGGGTAATGCTCTGGTGTGTTAAGGAAAATTTCCTCAGTGTTTCAAAGGCAGCAGCTCTGGTGAGCTGGAGTTGCCGGGGGAGGGGCACGGCTCAGCGCCCGCGTGAGATAACCTCTCTCTCCCCTCCCACCGTCCAGGCCTCAGCTGTTGGCCACTTGCCTGGGGATCCTTCTAGAAAGGGGCATGCAAGGTGGTTTTCATTTTTTATACCACAGCCCTGCTCAGCTCTGGCTTATGGCCGTGTGGGGGGTGTGGGGGACTGAACCTGGGACTTGGGAGCCTCAGGCATGAAAGTCTCTTTGCATAACCATTATGCTATCTACCCCCACCCACAAGGTGGTTTTCTGTATGTGCTGTGCAGGGCAGGAGCCAGCTAGCTGCCAGTCACACGTGGCTGGTCAACCTGGGGCCAGCTTTTTCAGCTTCATTAGATTTCGATCAACTCCCATGTTTGGGTTACTTGAAGTTCAGTCCCACTGTAACTCGTGAATCACAGCTATGGGCCAGCTATGGGTGCAGCGCGTGTCCCGGTGCACTCAGACACGTACACGCACACGCACACGGTGTGAGGGCTGGGGTAGGAGCATTTGAGTCTTGGTCCTGGAGGTGGCAGTGCCTGCGCAGTGGACCTTGGAGCACGTGGCCCCGTGCAGTTTGCAGACAAGCAGCTGGGGACCCTGCTGTGAGGATTCTCTTGTGTCACGGCCGTGACCGGGAAGCAGCACGCTCAAGCACGAGGCCCAAGTTTGGTCCCTGGCAGTGTATGTTTCAGAGTGATGCTCTAGTCTGGTTCCCCCCCACCCCCCATTGCTTTTGAGGGCTGAGCAGTGGCACATCTTACCAAGCTTAAGGGCCTGGGTTCAAGACCCTGCTCCCCACCTGTCGGGGAAACCCAGGTGTCTGTCTCTCCTCAATTTCTCTGTCCCGTCAAATAAAATAGAAGGGGGGTGGCCGCAGTGACCCAAAGATTGCTCTGTGTCTCTCACAGCCCATTTCTGTTGTGAACAGCAGGGTGACCAGACCACTGGCCCTGAGACCGCGGCGCAGGAGTGGCTGCAGGTAGAACGTCGGCCCACAGCTCCAGTGAGGTCCTGGGGGTGATCCCTGCGGCTCAGGCCCTGATGATGCTGTGCTTTCTTTCTCATTAATAAATCTTTGGAAGTTGGGCGGTAGCGCAACGGCTTAAGCGCAGGTGGCACAAAGTGCAAGGACCCGGAGTAAGGATCCCGGTTCGAGCCCCCGGCTCCCCACCTGCAGGGAAGTCGCCTCACAGGCGGTGAAGCAGGTCTGCAGGTGTCTGTCTTTCTCCCTCTGTCTTCCCCTCCTCTCTCCATTTCTCTCCGTCCTATCCAACATCAACAACAACGACAATAACTCCAATAATAGAACAACAAGGGCAACAAAAGGGAACAAATATTAAAAGAAAAAAGTCTGTGAAAAATCAAAAATGAAGAGCCCTTCCCCATGAAAGAGCGCCCTCGCTGATACAGACTTGCAGTCACTCTTATTTCTTCAGTTATTTTCCAGGTCTCAGGTGGCGCCTACAGTCATGAGCACCACCGTTTAGCTGTTGCTTTGGGGTTGTATCTTTATAAAATGTAGTGTATACACATAGTTTTTATTCACTGGAAAACTTACTCATTCTGAAAGTCTAAAGAAACGGCTTGGGAATGTGATTTGGAGGCTTTGTTCACTTAGGAGGAGGAAGGGGTAACCTCTTAAAAACCTAGCTCTACTCTTGTTTTCTAGCTGCTTCCAGAGGATGGCGATTACTAAAGCTCAGACGAAGTCCTGTGTTGTGATAAGCTTGTATTGAGTCACTTCTGAAAGGTTTGACAGGAGAAAACGGGCAGCACATCTGGTCTGTGCAGGGATGGAACTAGGAGCCTCGGGCACGCAAACCCAGGGCTCTGCCAGCCGAGCCACTGCCCTGCCCGGTCGGTCACCTGTGTTGAGATTTTAACCTTTAATTTCTAGCAAGATTTTAGTAAGTGCGCAGAATTCAGAAAGAATTCAACCATGTAAAAGCAGAGGCCCACATGTGGGAGGATCGGGGTGTCCTTGCTTGGTGCGGGAGCCTCGAGCTTGAGAGCCCAGCGTCAGCCACTGGATTCTCTCCAACTGCTGGGTTTTATGTTTGTTTGCTTGCTTGCTTGTTTTTCTTACTCTTTATTTATTGGGCAGAGGCAGCCAAAAATCGAGAGGAAGGGGGAAGTAGAGGGACACCTGTAGCCCCGCTTCACCACTTGTGAAGCTTTCCCCCTGCAGGTGGGGCTCCCAACGGCTTATTGAACCCACGCGCAGAGATTTATTTTTAAAATCTTCATCAGTTCAGCAAACTTTTACAACAAAGTTTTTTTTTTAAGCAGCCATTAAATTAATGTGCTTCAAGTTGTAGTTACACAGCTTAAAAAGTCATTGAAGGGTGGGAGTAGGTAGCATAATGGCTATGCAAAGAGACTCTCCTGCCAGTGGCTCCAAAGTCTCAGTTTCAATCCCCGACACCACCACAAACGCTGAGCAGTGCTCTGGTTTAAAAAAAAAAAAGTTACTGAACTAGAAAAGCACTTTAATGTTTAACTTCGATCTTTGTGGTTATTTTGAAATGTTGAGTCTTGGTAGCATCCCGCCTAAGCATTAGCCCTGACGTTCTACTACTCACCTTGGCTGTTGTAGTCAGCAGCTCACACTTGTCACCTCATCTGTGGTGGGGATCAGCCATTTTCCTCAGTTTCCATATGGGAGGTGCTGGGGGGCCTTTGGTTCAAGAGGCCCCAGGAGTGTGAGCAGTGAGGAGGTCTGTGTGCCTGTCTCCCTAGCTGGGTGTCAGGCTGCCTGTGCCGGTTGGCCCGCACTAGGGGCACACGGTGTTGTCATCGTGCCCCGGGAATTGTCGGCATCTGCTTGTTTTGGAAGCAGTTAACTAAAAACCATTTTTGCTTTATTGAGAAAAATAGCTTGTGGGAGTCGGGCGGTAGCCCAGTGGGTTAAGCGCACGTGGCGCAAAGCGCAAGGACCGGCGTAAGGATCCTGGTTCGAGCCCCCGGCTCCCCACCTGCAGGGGAGTCGCTTCCCAGGCGGTGAAGCAGGTCTGCAGGTGTCTGTCTTTCTCTCCCCCTCTCTGTCCTCCCCTCCTCTCTCCATTTCTCTCTGTCCTATCCAACAGTGATGACATCAATAACAACACAACAATAATAACTACAACAATAAAACAAGAGCAACAAAAGGAAATAAATAAATAATTTTTTAAAAAAAGAAAAATAGCTTATGTGGTAGAAGAACTGAGACGCACCACATGCATGGAGTGAAATGCCCGCCCTCCCTCCGTCTCTAGAAGGTCATTTGTGGGAAAGTATGTAAAAGCTGAGAGCAGGAAACTGTTACACTGGGCTCGCTAACCTAACGGCTAAAAGCAACAATGTAGTGCTGAGACCTTTCTCAAGGTTTCAAATACTTAGCAACAGTGACTCCCCCAAGAAGACTGGCCGGGACCACAGGGACAGACGCTTGAGCGCTGGAAGCTTCGTCTTACAGTCTGGTGTGCCTGTACAATATTAAGCTCAGAGGCGGAAAGTCTTTAGTTGTTTGTCAGTTCAGTGTATCCGGTACCTGTGTGGCTCCCTGCTCCTAGCAGCCTTTTTTCTTGTTTGCTTTCTGGTGCTTGGCCACCCTGCCCTTCCCTGGTTTCCCTGCCGCCGGAATGACTGTGTGGAGACCACTACTTGTAAGCTCGGGGGCCGGGTAGCATTTGGGATCATCACTGCCTGAGACTCAAGCGGGGCCGTGTGGAGAAGGTGCCGCTGAAATGGTGTTTCGAGGCATCATTTTAGAATAAGTTAAAAAAAAAAACAGCCACTAAATGAATGCTGTGCTTCAAGTTTTAGTTACACAGCTCAAAATGTCATTGAAGGCTGTGCGATCAGCATCTTGTCACAGATGGAGCCTCCAGCGCTCAGCTGCTTGTCCAGGTAGAGCGGGGAGACGCCACAGCACGGAAGTGGACCGGACCCGGCAAGCTGCCTCGTGAAGTGCCCTCCTTGCGGTCTGCACCGTGGCCGCCGGTCTAGTGGCCGAGGGGAGGTGGACTGGGAGGCAGAGCTCCCGGCCCCGGGCAGGAGGAGTAGTGCTGAGCCCACCTGCCGGTCTCCCGAGCTCACACGATTCTGACCCTCGAGGCGGCTGGGGTTTGAACCAGCGTCGGGTTTCTGAGTGCTGATCTGAGCACTAGCGGCTTTGAAGGGTTTCGTAGTGAGTGTATGAGACACAGGCACAGAGTGACATGTAGTTAGTTAGCTGGAAGAGGAAGCGCCTCACCCGTCGGCCAGGCGTGTTTGCAGAAGCAGCACCGGGATGGAGCTTGGAGTCGTCTTCCCAGTCTGAGCGAGGCAGAGGGCCTCACCTGCCCGGTCCTTCGCGTGCGCCTTGCTGTGACTGCAGGCTGCCTGTTGGCGAGAACGCGCGGGAGGGGTTGGGACACCTCACCCCACAGGGAGGCGGCGGCATTTGCTCAGGGTGAACTCGGGGTGGAAGCTGCCGATCGCTTGGTCACTGGAGGGTAGGCAGACGTGCCCGTGAGAGCGCTCACCAGGTGGGGTGTCGCAGTTCCTGGCTCTGCTGGTGAAAGTGAAGGTCAGAGGTTGAATTGTGGCCTTTTTATTTAATGAAATGCTTCTGTACTTTTTCTCCTTGAAAAGGTGAAGGGTCAGCAATACTGGTTCAAGTTTATTAGATTGTTTCCATCATAGGGACCTACATTTTAAATGTGTTTTTCCCCACTAGGAAACCACCCCTACTCCTAACCCCCCACCTTCAGAAGAGGAGAAAATAGACTCTGCTCAGGAGCTTGCTAACCCAGAAAACTATATTAAACATCCACTACAGAACAGGTAAGCTGCCACATGGGGGCGCAGTGGTCTTGACTGCGTGCCGACGGTCTTGGCGCCAGCCTGGGAGGATGGGCTGGGGGTTCTTACAGGGAGAGGCCAAACACAGAGCTTTCTTGACCAAGGAGAGAGTCGAGTGTCGTGCTGAGAGACTAGAAAGCAGTTGTGTTCAGAGTGAGACAGGCGCCTGGGGGTGGTTTCGAGGAGGGAGGGAGGAGGTTGACGAGAGGCGGTTTGCGGGGTTTGCGGCCGGGTCTCCCTGGCTCAGGTGGAGAATATTGGACCCCACTGCTGCCGCCTCCGTGCCTCTGGGAGCCTTTGAGCTCCTCTTTTGCCTTTGCCATCAGTCTGCGTCTCCTCGCTGAGAGCACTTGCCCTTTACAACTGAGGTGCCTCTGCCTTTTCCTTGTGAGGCTAGAGGCGCCGGCCGGCCTGGCGGTGTGGGAGCTGGCTGAGCACCTCCCGCGGGGACAGTCCAGCCTGCGCACCCCGGCGGCCAGCTAGGCAGGAAGATCACATCACAGCTGAGTGTTGCCAAAGATTCAGCCTGTGAATCTGATTGATACTTCATTTTCAAATAGAAAATCAAGTGAAAATGCTTCAGCCCCAAACATTGCGCTTACTGAAATAGATTTTCCCCGTGGGAGGTAGGTTGAGCGGGTCCTCTGCCTATGCTAGTGCGGCCATGTGGAGAGCAACAGCTCGGCGGGCTGCAGGCGGCTCTCTGTCTCCTCCCCTCTCGGTTTCTCACTGTGTCCGTCCAATAATAGACGAAAAAGAAAAGAGTGGCTGGGGGGGGTGTGCGTGTCCAAGGGGATCTGCTGCATGACAGCGAGTCGGCGGTGCTGATGTCACCGTTAAACTGCCAGTCTCTCTGAGTTGTGAGACTCACGTCGGGACATGCGGTGCTTTTCCCTGTCTCTGCTAAAAGCGCAGATGCTGAGCGACAAGTTCACTGCCCGGTTTTCAGGACAGTGAACACGTCTGTTTGTAGCCACGTGTTGTCGGACAGTGGTGACAGTGCGTGTTGAGCGCAGTGCAGGGTGGCTAGTGGGCACGATAGATGCACTTTTCAGAGGAAGGGCCGGGCTTTGCCCACCTGCTTGAGGGTACAGCTCACCCACCACCCTGCCCTGCAGAGGGAAGCTCTCTCTCTTTCCTCTTCCCTCTGTCTCTGAGAAAAAAATGACTAAATAAGGGTCTAAGTGGTGGTGTGCCAGTTGGGTGCACACATCACCATGTACAAGGACCCCGGTTTGAACCCCTGCTCCCCACCTTTGGGGAGAAGCTTCACAGTTAAGGAAGCAGGCCCAACGGTGTCTTCTCTTCTCCCAGCCTCTCCTTTCCCTCTCAATTCCTCTCTATCCTGTGAAATAAGAGGAGGAGAAGAAATGGCCTCTGAGAGCAGTGAATGCTTTGTACAGGCACTGAGCCCCGGTGGTAACCCAGAGTAGCATGTAGAAATATAAAAAATGGTTTAAATCTTTTAAATGTGCACCAAGGTAAAAGACTCTGGTGTGTGTGTGTGTGTGTGTGTGTGTGTGTGTGTGTGTGTGTGTGTGTGTGTGTACACAGGTCCAAAAAGGATGGTAAAGGACCTAGTGAGGGTTGTGTTGTTATATGGAAAACTGGCAGATGTTATGCATGTAGAAACTATTGTTACTTACTGTCGAATGTAAGCATTAATTCCCCAATAAATAAATCTTGTAAATGAAGGAAGTAGAGAAAGCACACACCACTTAACCTTTTTTAGTTGTGAATAGAAAGCATGGGAAGCTTACCCTCTTGTCTTTTTTCTTCCTTTTTTTTTGCCTCCAGGGCTATTGCTGAGGCTTGAGGAATCCATTGCTTCTGAAGGCTATTTTTCTGTTGTTGAATAGTACAGAGAAATTGAGAAAGATAGACAGCTACAGACCTGCTTCACCCTCCTGCAGGTGGGGTGCAGGGGCTCTAATTGGGATCCTTGCACCAGCCCTTGCGCTTTGTGCCATGTGGGTGTGGGTGTTTGTTGGGTTTGTTTGTTTGTTTGTTTGTTTGCGCCTCCAGGGTTATTACTGGGGCTCAGTGCCTGCACTATGAATCCACTGCTCCTGGAGGCTATTTTTTCCCTTTAGTTGCCCTTGTTTATTGTTATTGCTGTCATTTGATAGGACAGAAATCGAGAGAGAAAGATAGACACCTGTGGGAGCTGGGCAGGGTGCAGTGGGTTAAACAACAGCGTAAGCGCAGGGACCGGCGTAAGGATCCTGGTTTGAGCCCCTGGCTCCCCACCTGCAGGGGAGTCGCTTCACAAGTGGTGAAGCAGGTCTGCAGGTGTCTGTCTTTCTCTCCCCCTCTCTGTCTTCCCCTCCTCTCTCCATTTCTCTCTGTCCTAGCCAACAACAATAACAACAATGATAAACAACAAAGGCAACAAAAGGGAATAAATAAATAAATAGATTTTTTTTAAAAGACACCTGCAGACCTGCTTCACCGCCTGTGAAGCTACTACCCCCCTGCAGGTGGGGAGCTGAGGACTCGAACCAGGATCCTCACGCTGGTCCTTGCGCTTGGCGCCACGTGCGCTGCCATGTGGGCTTTTAACCTGCTGTGCTACCGCCTGGCCCCATCTTGGCACCCTTTTTACTCAGTACAACAAGCTGGAAACTGGATTCTCCAAGTTGTAACGTGTCAATGCTGCTGCTTCCTCCTCCCTCATTTAAGATGAGCTGATTCTGCAGTATATGTTGGACCACGCTTGTTCATCCGTTGCTGAATGGAGACCTGGTTGCTTCTACCTTCTGTGTTATGTTCTTCTCTGGTGAATGGTCCTTGCTACTTTGACACTAAATTTACTTTCAGGTGGGCACTCTGGTTTTTCAAAAATGATAAAAGCAAAACTTGGCAAGCAAACCTTCGGCTGATCTCCAAGTTTGATACTGTTGAAGACTTCTGGGCGTAAGTAGCCATTTTCCTTCTATGCTGCAGTCACCGCAGAGGTGAGGTGAGCAGAGAGTAGATTGACGATTTGTAGGTAGTCTGTGTGCAGAGCGATTTGTAGGTAGTCTGTGTGACCCTGCTCTGCAGATTTTATTTTATTTTTATTTATTTATTTATTTATTTGCCTTAGCGCTGACACTGCTAATCCACTGCACCTCATGGACATTTTCTTTCTTTCTTTTTTATTGGATAAGTCAGAAATTGAGAGAGGAGGGGAAGACAGACACCTGCAGACCTGCTTCGCCACTTCTGAAGTGACCTTCCTGCGGGAGGGAGCCGGGGACTCAAACTGGGGTCTTGCGCTTTGCGCCGTGTGCTTAACCTGCCGCACCACTGCCCTGCCCGCTCTACAGATTCTTCACGGCACATCTGGGACTTTTACAAAAGATAGCTGGTTTTAATGAGTTTGCTGATTTTTTTTTTTTTTTTTTGGTTTATTTTTTTAATCAGAGCACTGTTCAGCTCTGGCTTATGGTGATGTGGGGGATTGAACCTGGGACTTTGGAGCCTCAGGCATGAGAGTCTGTTTGCATAACCACTATGCTATCTACCCTCCTCCAGAGCTTGCTAATTTCATTATCTTTTTTGTGGTCATCTTCAAGAATAGTTGAAATATTTGAGATTTTGCTTGAAATTAGTAAACTGTGGTCCGGGAGGTGGCACAGTGGATAAAGCATTGGACTCTCAAGCATGAGGTCCTGAGTTCAATCCCCGCCAGCACATGTACCAGAGTAATATCTGGTTCTTTTTCTCTCCTCCTTTCTTTCTCATGAATAAATAAAACATTTAAAAAAGAAGAAGAAGAAATTAGTAAACTGCTAGGTTTTGCCTAGAGACCTCTATGGCCTCCAGGTGAGCGGTGATGCTGGAGAATCCATGTGATGTGCTTGGGAAGAGCGGCCTCGGTTCGTGGCTCCCTCTGCCTCTCTCGGTTTCTTGCTTCATTTAAATTTTCCTGTGGGTGGTGCTCCAGAGGACACCAGACTCTGAGTCTCTACATGAGACAAGACATCCCCAAGCCTGCCTGAGTGCAGACAGTTGATCTCAATTTCTACAGAGTGGCACAGCAAACTGTCCCACCTCTTTCTCTTTTTATTTTCCCTTAATATATTTTAATGAGAAGGATACACAGAGAGGAGAGTCTTTTTGCAGAACCACTGTGCTATCTCCCCAACCTTTTTTTTTTTTTTTTTTTACGGTACACAGTTCAACTTAAGTTGATACTGGGGGTTGAACCTGAGACCTCAGGGCTTTGGACGTGAGTCTGGTGTGCTACCTGAGTACGGTCCTCAGCTTGGTTGTCAGTTTATAATTACCCCTTTTAAAAAATAAATAAAAATAAAGAGACTTCAGGGGGTCAATGTTCTGGGCCTCTATCTTTTGCTCATTTGAGAGAACCAGAGTTACTCTCTGCATGTGGGGGTGAGACTCGAACCCGGGACCTCCTGCTAGTGAGGTATTTGGGCGCTATTTATCCGCTCTGTTATTAGACACTTCCCAGGACAGTGATGTTGAGATTTAGATCAGAAAGTCAGTCTTGCATTCCCTTTACGACTTGGTTTGTGGGGTGGGGGGGGTAGGCTAGAGCACTGTCCTTAAAGTGTGAGGTGCGGATTCTAGAATTGACTGCTACTAAAGTCTGCTTGGCGCTGTCAGACGAGCTTCATGGAACGAGTCAGCGTGAACTGAGCCGCACTCATTCTCCTGTCTGAGCATCTCCACAGCACAGAGTTCTCACGCTACCCGTCAGTGTTTATAATGGTGCTTCTCTCTCTCCCCAGCCTCTATAACCACATCCAGCTGTCCAGTAACTTAATGCCTGGCTGTGACTACTCACTTTTCAAGGTAGGCTTCACCCAAGGTTTGGAGAAAGGGTGTCGCAAACTTGGGACTGTGCATGCCTTGATGGAGAACGGCTATTTCCTTCTTCTGGTCTTGATCTTTTAATGTGCTTCACCGTACTTACCGCAATAATAGGGCTCTCAGTGTTAGCCCAGAGTCATTCTGTGGCTACTTGAAGACTTTACCTCGTCTCTTGGAGACCTAAGGCCCAGGGTCTGCTGTGATGTCACCTGGCTGGGGGCCTGGGTCCTTGAGGGCTGGGCTGCACGTGGGGAATGATAGGAGCTCCAGAAAGGGCGTTGTTTTGCACGTGCTACCTAGATGTAGACACAGCCCCTTCTCTAAGGGTCTGCTGCTCAGATCCTCCAAGTTAAGTCAACGCGAGAGTTTCATGACTGTTGACGTACTTGTGACAGACACCGTGTTGCTGGCTGTGGGTCCTGCCCGTCACCCCTGGGTGGGGCCTCGAGGGCAGCCTAGCAGGTGGTCCTGCTCCCTCATCACTGAGGCTGCTTCTCCTCAGGACGGGATCGAGCCCATGTGGGAGGATGAGAAGAACAAGCGCGGAGGCCGCTGGCTAATCACGCTCAACAAGCAGCAGAGACGGAGCGACCTGGACCGCTTCTGGCTGGAGACAGTCAGTAGAACTCCGCTGCAGATCTGGGGGTGGGGGTGGGGCTGCGGGGGGGGCTCCATTACAGAGACCTGGGGACTCCAGGGGCTGCGGGGGGGGGGTCTCCATTACAGAGACCTGGGGGCTGCGGGGGGGTTCTCCATTACAGAGACCTGGGGGCTGCGGGGGGGTCTCCATTACAGAGACCTGGGGGCTGCGGGGGGGGTCTCCATTACAGAGACCTGGGGGCTGCGGGGGGGGGGGGTCTCCATTACAGAGACCTGGGGCCTGCGGGGGGGGTCTCCATTACAGAGACCTGGGGGCTGCGCGGGGAGGGGTCTCCATTACAGAGACCTGGGGGCTGCGGGGGGGGGGGTCTCCATTACAGAGACCTGGGGGCTGCGGGGGGGGGTCTCCATTACAGAGACCTGGGGGCTGCGGGGGGGGGGGGGTCTCCATTACAGGGACCTGGGGGCTGCGGGGGGGGTCTCCATTACAGAGACCTGGGGGCTGCGGGGGGGGGGTCTCCATTACAGAGACTTGGGGGCTGCGGGGGGGTCTCCATTACAGAGACCTGGGGGTTGCGGGGGGGGTCTCCATTACAGAGACCTGGGGGCTGCGGGGGGGTCTCCATTACAGAGACCTGGGGGCTGCGGGGGGGTCTCCATTACAGAGACCTGGGGGCTGCGGGGGGGTCTCCATTACAGAGACCTGGGGGCTGCGGGGGGGTCTCCATTACAGAGACCTGGGGGCTGCGGGGGGGTCTCCATTACAGAGACCTGGGGGCTGCGGGGGGGTCTCCATTACAGAGACTTGGGGGCTGCGGGGGGGTCTCCATTACAGAGACCTGGGGGTTGCGGGGGGGGTCTCCATTACAGAGACCTGGGGGCTGCGGGGGGGTCTCCATTACAGAGACCTGGGGGCTGCGGGGGGGTCTCCATTACAGAGACCTGGGGGTTGCGGGGGGGGTCTCCATTACAGAGACCTGGGGGCTGCGGGGGGGTCTCCATTACAGAGACCTGGGGGCTGCGGGGGGGTTCTCCATTACAGAGACCTGGGGGCTGCGGGGGGGGTCTCCATTACAGAGACCTGGGGGCTGCGGGGGGGTCTCCATTACAGAGACCTGGGGGCTGCGAGGGGGGGGTCTCCATTACAGAGACCTGGGGCCTGCGGGGGGGGGTCTCCATTACAGAGACCTGGGGGCTGCGGGGGGGGGTCTCCATTACAGAGACCTGGGGGCTGCGGGGGGGGGGTCTCCATTACAGAGACCTGGGGGCTGCGGGGGGGGGGGTCTCCATTACAGAGACCTGGGGCCTGCAGGGGGGGTCTCCATTACAGAGACCTGGGGGCTGCGGGGGGGTGTCTCCATTACAGGGACCTGGGGGCTGCGGGGGGGGTGTCTCCATTACAGAGACCTGGGGGCTGCAGGGGGGGTCTCCATTACAGAGACCTGGGGGCTGCGGGGGGGGGTGTCTCCATTACAGAGACCTGGGGGCTGCAGGGGGGGTCTCCATTACAGAGACCTGGGGGCTGCAGGGGGGGGTCTCCATTACAGAGACCTGGGGGCTGCGGGGGGGGGGGGTCTCCATTACAGAGACCTGGGGACAGGGCGTATGTAAAGCTGATGTCCTGGCAGGACAGAGCTCTGCATCGCAGTTAGGTGCTCACAGTCATCTGTTGGCTCTTAGATGGCTATGTCTGAACCTGTGGCTGCCAGGCCTTGGGTGCCCTGACCTGTGCTGCCCGTGCGCCCTCCTGACTCCCCCTGGTCTTGCAGCTGCTGTGCCTTATTGGAGAATCCTTTGATGACTACAGTGACGACGTGTGCGGAGCTGTTGTCAATGTCAGAGCGAAAGGTGACAAGATAGCGATCTGGACCACCGAGTGTGAGAACAGAGACGCCGTCACGCACATAGGGTGAGCTGAGGGCTCTGGTTTGCGTGTGGTCGCTCCCTCTGTCCGTAGGGCACTCACAGCTGGAACCCCTCTGCTGGTGTCAAGATCTTGTTCACTTTGCATTCCTGTACTCACTCTTCCCTGGCAAGGAATCATGATTTGCTAAACACCCCCCATCTAGAAGTGACTGTTTTTTCCCTACTTTAAGATTGTGCTGTGTCCTGGGAGGTGGCTCAGTGGATAAGATGCTGGGTTCACAAGCATGAGATCCCAAGTTCAGTCCCAGGCATCACATGTGGCCGGAATGATGCTTATGGGATATGGTGTGTGTGTGTGTGTAATTTTTTTAAATATTTATTTTCCCTTTTGTTGTCCGTGTTCATTTTTATTATTGTTGTAGTTGTTGTTGTTATTGATGTCGTTGTTGTTAGATAGGACAGAGAAGTGGAGGTGAAGAGGGAAAGACAGACACCTATATAGACCTGCTTCACTGCTTGTGAAGCGACTCCCCTGCAGGTGGGGAGCTGAGGGCTCAAACCGGGATCCTTCAGCAGGTCCTTGCGCTTTGCACCATGTGCACTTAACCCGCTGCTCTATTGCCTGGCCCCCTCAACTATCGTTTTTTTTTTTTTTTAATATTTATTTATTCCCTTTTGTTGCCCTTGTTTTATTATTGTAGTCATCATTATTATTATTGATGTCATCGTTGTTGGATAGGACAGAGAGGAATGGAGAGAGGAGGGAAGACGGGGAGAGAAAGACAGACACCTGCAGACCTGCTTCACCGCCTGTGAAGTGACTCCCCTGCAGGTGGAGATCCGGGGACTCGAACCAGGATCCTTATGCCGGTCCTTGTCCTTAGCTACTACATTTATTTTTGACATATTTTTGCTTTAATAAAACGGGAGAAGCCCAAAGCCGTGCTCAGCTCCGTCTGGATTGTGGTGGTGTTGGGACTCACTGTGAATATGGAACCCCAGGCATAAGGTCTGCTGCAGAATCCTCATGCTGTCAAGTACTGGTTACAGGTTTGAGCTGCTGCTTTCTAAAATGTTCAGCCTGAACCCTGCTATAAACACTTCTGCAGTACAGTATAGGGTCTTTTTTTTCCCGTTTTCTTTTTAATGTCTTTATTTATTGGATAGTCAGCCAGAAATCAAAAGTAGATGGAGAGATAGAGAGGAAGAGAGATGCCCTCACACCTGCGTCATCACTTACAAAACTTTCCCCCCTGCAGGTGGGGAGTAGGAACTGGAACTCAGGTCCTTTTGCATTTTAATATGTGTACTGGCGAAGCAAAGGACCAGTGTAAGGATCCCGGTTTGAGCCCCCCGGCTCCCCATCTGCAGAGGAGTCACTTCACAGGCGGTGAAGCAGGTCTGCAGGTGTCTGTCTTTCTCACCCCCTTTGCCTTCCCCTCCTCTCTCCATTGCTCTGTCCTATCTAACAATGATGACATCAATGACAGTAATAACTACAGTAACAATAAAAAAAGGGCAACAAAAGGGGAAAATAAATATTTTAAAAAATAGTATGTGTACTCAACCAGGTGCGTCACCACACCCGGCCCCAGTGTGGATGGTTCTAGGTGTTATCCTGTGTGGGGCTTCTGACATCTCTTACCTGATTTAAGTTTGGTTAGTATCAGACTTGTTAGTTGAGGGGGTTTCATATTTCTTTGAAAAGAATGAAAATAAATAGGAGTTTCTTTCCCCTGAGGTTTCAGTAGAGGTTGGTGTTTTTGTTTTGCTTTGCTTTGTTCTCCAGAGCAAATCTGGCTTCTGGTGGTGTGGGGGATTGAAACTGGGACTCTGGAGCCTCAGGCATGAGAGTCTTTGCGTAACCATATGCTGTCTACCCCTCCTGTGAGAGGTTTGTATCTGTCATTATTAAAAGGTTTTTTTTTTAATATTTACTTATTTATTCCCTTTTGTTGCCCTTGTTTTATTATTGTTGTTGTTATTGATGTCATCATTGTTGGATAGGACAGAGAGAAATGGAGAGAGGAGAGGAAGACAGAGGGGGAGAGAAAGACAGACACCTGCAGACCTGCTTCACCGCCTGTGAAGCGACTCCCCTGCAGGTGGGGAGCTGGGGGCTCAAACTGGGATCCTTAAGCCGGTCCTTGCTTTGCACCACCTGTGCTTAACCTGCTGCACTACCACCCGATTCCCTATTAAAAATTTTTGAGATCTTTAAAAAAAACATTGTCCTTCCAAGTTGCCTAGTTTCGTGCTCTAGTTTTCTTTAACGTTTTTGAAGGTTAGTATACTTGGAGGGAATGCATTTCTCATGTGACTCTGGTATCAGACACCTTATTCCAGCAGAGGTCGTGACATACGTTGCTGGGGGGGGGGGGGTCCTGACTGCGGGAGGCAGGGGAGCCACAAGCCTGGGGGTCTGGGTTCAGTCCTGGTGCGACTGCCTCGGGCTTGGGCCTCTCCTGTTTGACTGGTTCCTGCCCTCCTGGCTCAGTGGGGGCTATATATTTTATATTTGTTCCCTTTTGTTGCCCTTGTTTTATTGTTGTAGTTATTACTGTTGTTATTGATGTCATTGTTGTTGGATAGGACAGAGAGAAATGGAGAGAGGAGGGGAAGACAGAGAGGGGGAGAGAAAGACAGACACCTGCAGACCTGCTTCACCATCTGTGAAGCGACTCCCCTTCAGGTGGGGAGTCGGGGGCTTGAACCGGGATCCTTACGCCGGTCCTTGGGCTTTGCGCCATGTGAACCCGCTGTGCTACCGCTGGACTCCCCAGTGGGGACTTTAATGCCGGAGCCCTGGGACTGTCTGTCCCTCCCCTCACTCACTGCCTGAGAGAGGATGAGACAGTTGGCCCATGAGGCCCTGCCCCTTTCCCGGAAATGCTGTTTTTGCTTAGTACTATTTGAAATCTGCCTTTTGCTTTTTTTTATTTTTCTCAAGATGGCACCAGAGTGAGCTGAGTGCCTAACATCCTGCTGGGGCAGCCCTGCCCAGCTCCCCTCGGTCCTAGAGATGCCAGCTCTGCCCCCATCACGGATCATCATGCCTTGGTCTTGAAACAGACTTGCAGGGGCCAGGGAGTTAGGTAGAGCACATGTTACCAAGCCGTGGGGCCCCGGGTTCAAGCCCCCAATCGCCAAGTACATGAGGGCCTTCACGAGCAGTAGAGAAGGCTCTCCCACCCTACCCGTTTATTGCTATCTCTTACCAAGAAAGGAATGGGGGGGCTGCCAGTTTTGGGGTTGCTGTGTAGGAGCTGGGCCCCCACAGTGACCTCCGTGACACAAGGGGGAAAACCAGGTCTGCAGGCCTGTGAGGGCTGCACATGAGGCGCAGGCTCAGCCCTCTGGGGCACCAGTGGTGTGATCTCTCCAGTGCCGTGTGCCTGTCTTACCGCTCTGCTTTTATTTCAGAAAGTCGGCGTTGAAATATAGCAAAGAGGGGCTGGGTGGTGGCAAACCTGATGAGCACACATGTCGCAATGCGCAAGGACCCAGGTTCGAGGCCCCAGTCCCCACGTGCAGGGACTTTGCAAATGGTGAAGCAGTGTTGCAGGTGTCTCTCTACCTCTCCCTTCTCTACCACCCCCTTCCCCCTCAATTTCTGGCTGTCTCTGTCCAAAACTAAATAAAGGTATTTAAAAAAAAAAAAAAAGAAATACAGCAAAGAAATAGACTTGTATTTTATTTGAAAAATAGGTGATGGATCAATTTATAATGGATGTTCTTTTTAAAATTTTTTTATATGTTTTCCCTTTTACCCTTTTTTATTGTTGTAGTTGTTGTTGATGTCGTTGTTGTTGGATAGGACAGAGAGAAATGGAGAGAGGAGGGGGAGAGAAAGACGCCTGCAGACCTGCTTCACTGCCTGTGAAGCGACTCCCCTGCAGGTGGGAGGCCGGGGGCTCGAACCGGGATCCTTACGCCAGTCCTTGCGCTTTGCGCCACGTGCGCTTAATCCGCTGCGCTACCACCCGACTCCCTAACTTTGAAAATGTGAATTTCTGTGCAAAGATGTGACTTGTGTGTGCGGTGTTAGATGACAGGCTGCATTGCCGTGTAGCGTGGCGTGCAGAGGAAACATTGAACTCAGAGACCTGTGGCGTGTCTGCTGGAGACGGGTCCCCTCGGCTTGCTTGTGGGCATGTTAACAGTGAGGATCGAGTCTGACTTGCTGAGCCCGGGCTTACTGGGTGAGAGAGCATTTCTGGGTCTGTGCGGTGGAGTAACAGTTGGTGTCTCTCTCGCTCTCGCTCTCTCGCTCTCTCAGGAAGGTCTACAAGGAGAGGCTAGGACTCCCTCCAAAGATAGTGATTGGCTATCAGTCCCACGCAGATACGGCCACCAAGAGCGGCTCGACCACCAAGAACAGGTTTGTTGTTTAGGAAGACACGACGTCCTGGAGGAGACTGCGTGAAGCAATCACGACGTGGGAGCTGAACCAAAGCCTCTTGAGCAGAGTGGACTGCGCTCGACGCGACTTCCGTCCGTGATGCTAAGATCTAAGGAGTCCAGTCGCCTTTGCCTTGTACTTCTGTGTCCATGTCTGTTCTTTTCCCTCCTGCTAGTGTCCACCGTCCCCAGAGCCTGTGGCCGTGCTCCTGGCCCACAGTAACTGTTGAGTAGAACTTGCAGTACACATGGCCCCACCCACAATATTAAAAAGAACTTGGCTTTCTATACCTGACAGGAGAAAACGCTGTTTATGTCCCAGTGTGTGCAAGGAGCTTACTTGCTGGTCTGAGACACAGGATGCCAGTTGTTTCTAGCACTGTCCTTTGTGTCTGGCGGCATCTGCTTTGCTGTGCTCTTGAGGGCTGCTAGGTTTAATTTATTGTTTCTTGCTTGCTGACACAAGTGATTCTGGTTTCAGTTTTTCATTTGTTTTGCTTTTGTTTTTTCCTTTATGTAACTGGTGAAGGATCTAGGAGTATGATACAAAGGTGGAATAAACATTAATTTTGTGCATTCTTCAGTAATTTTTTTGTTTTGATTTTTTTTGTTTTTTTTTTTTTCTTTTTTGATAATACAAAGCTTTGCAAATTTATGCATTTCATTCAAATCAGTGATCTATGTGTGATTTCCTAAGCATCATTGTGGATTATAAAGATGTCGCACCATGATTACATTCCTAACTAGAGGCACTATGTGTGTTTTGTATCTTCACTCTGTATTTTAACACTTTGTATCCCTTAGGTCATTTGCTTTGGTTAAAAAACAGCTGAGTAGAAAGCGGTCCCATTCCTACAAGACAGTGTACAGAACTGTAAATAAAATGTGTACAGTGAATTGTCTTTTAGACACCTAGATTTGTCCTTTATTTCTCCCCCTCCGTGGAAGGAGTTTGTACTTGATGCAAGGAGCCTCTACCGTGGCTTCTGTAGTCTTTCCCGTCACAGCAATTTGGAACACGTCTGATGACTATGTTTACCACGGTTTTTAATTAACTGAATAGGTAGGATTATATATATGACATTAAGCTGCTGTAGCTGTCATTGTTCCTTTATAAAGAAAGGGTTAGTCCAGTCCTAGTGGATGATCAGCTCTACACATCACGCAGCACTGCTGCTGGCTGGAGGCCTGACGTACGCGTGGCAGCCGGGCAACCCGTTGGCGTGAGTGGCCGTCTCCGCAGAGTGGACACATGCGAAGACTAGGCGGGAGGATCCGTGCCCTTTGGGCCTCGCGTAGACTGGAGCTACGTCTTGCAGGTCTCACTTGGAAGCACATTGAACACATCTGTCTGAGAAAGTCTGTTCAGGTTCTGTGAGTGAAGACATCAGCTGTTGAGCAAATCTGTCTGAATGGCAGTGATGACTTAACCATTTTACAGCTGACATTTGATAAAACCCTGTGTAAAATAAAAGTGAAATTGCAGTACTGAATTCACTGATGGGTCTCAGACGCTCCTTGCTGGGTATTGGAAACGCCTGGTGCTAGGAGCTCAGAGCTGCCCAGCAGGTGCTGTCCAAGCCCCCTCTGTACTGGGGGCCCTATTCCGAGAGGCCGTCCACGCAGAAGGCAGGCTCAGCTTTGGGGCTTGCAGGAAGACTCCTAATGTCGGGGGGTTAGCGTCTCCGGGCAGCCACCAATCACACCTGCTTTAAACCGGAATCACAGCGTCTGGTCACCCCTGGTCGTTTGCCATGGCAGTGTTTCCCTTCAGATGGGGGCAGTGATGGACCCACTGGCCCTGAAGAAGAGTCATTGCTAACTAGTTTCAGAGCAGCATGGCACTGTGGGGTGTGACAGGTACTTAGAGATGTGGGGCCAGGTTGGGGTGCACCTGGTAGAGCGCACAAGGACCCAGGTTCAAGCCCCCACTCCCCTCTCAATCTCTGTCTCTATCCAAAATAGACAAAAACAACAAAATGGGGTTTGTATTTTATGCTGTCACCAGGGCTCAGCCTACGGGCTTCCACCACTCCCAGAGCAGAAGCTGGGAACGTCCCACTTGTGTGGTGGTGGTGGCTTGAACCCAGGTCCTTTGCAGGGCTCGTGGCATGCCCCTACTGAATGTTGACTGTCCTCCAGCCCTGAGGAGTAAAACAGCGGTTCCTGGGGCCTCGGCCTCAAGCAGTAGAGTCTTTTTCTTTGTAGTTTTCCACTTAATAAGAGGTGAAGAGGGAGCGCAGCGGAGTAAGCACAGGTGGCGCAAAGCGCAAGGGCTGGCTCAAGCATCCCGGTTTGAACCCCTGGCTCCCCACCTGCAGGGCTCCCCACCTGCAGGGGAGTCACTTCACAGGTGGTGAAGCAGGTCTGCAGGTGTCTGTCTTTCTCTCCCCCTCTCTGTCTTCCCCTCCTCTCTCCATTTCTCTCTGTCCTATCCCACAATGATGACATCAATAACAAAAACAAGGGCAACAAAAATTTTTTAATTAAAAAAAGGCAAAAGACCACAACACTGCTGTGTTCTGGCTAAAAGTGCTGGGGACGGAGCAGGCGGATATTGTGCAGAGCCACTGTGCTGTGTCCCCCACTGGTCTAGCCACTAGCTGTAGTCAGACTTCAGCTGTAGTGCAGACTCACAGGTGGCCATCCTGGTGCTGGGTGGCTCTGACTTACGATCAGCTGTGTCCCTCCGCGTGGCACTAGGCTGTGGTGTGAGCCCCCCAAGCTGGCCCTACCTGGCAGGGCCAGGGGGATAGCCCCTTTCTGTTGCACGGTGCAGACTGCCCCCACATACACCACATACACGGGGAGTTGAGGACATTGTGGGGGGGGGAGGGGCAGGAGTGCACACACAGGTGAGTGGGTCTTTTCATAACCAAATTGAGGTGTTTTTTTTTAGTTGTCAGGAATTTAAAATTTTTTAATATTTCCCTTTTGTTGTCCTTGTATTTTATTGTTGTAGTTATTGTTATTGATGTCATTGTTAGGACAGAGAGAAATGGAAAGAAGAGGGGGAGACAGACACCTGCAGACCTGCCTCACCGCCTGTGAAGCGAGTCCCCTGCAGGTGGGGAGTCGGGGCCTCAAACCGGGATCCTTGTGCTGGTCCTTGCGCTTTGTGCCACCTGCGCTTAACCTGCTGCGCTACCGCCCAACACACAATAATTTTAAATTTTATTCAGGAAAATTGAGAACATTCACGAGACATGAGGGGGAGAGAGAAAAATGGAGTTAATACATGATCTGGACAGAGCCCAAATTGAGTCGTTTTATTCTGTTCCCAATAAATGGCAAAGCCACATTGTCAACTAGACGAGCTGAGATTCTAAAGGAAGTTTGCATTTAGGGTAGGTGTTGTGACGATGCTTTGTTCTGTTTTTAAAATAAACGTTAATAACAAGCATCTCGGCTGCTGCTTCTGCCTGCTGGAGCCTTCGCTAAGCTGTGAAGTCAAAGCTACACGGATGCAGGTAGCTCAGGTCCACGTGAGGCACCTCGTGGTCACTGCGGTCTGGCTCTTCTCTCTTCTCGGGACAACACAGACAGACTACTGAAAACTTCCAAGTTGAGACTGACACACGTTAAAAGTCTTTTCCCCTTGTTTGTTTATTTAGTTTTTAGCGATTCACAGAAGTGGGGGTGAGGTGGCAGAGACAGCCTGGTCTCGTGGACACTGTCCTGGCACCAGCCTCCCCCTCCCTCCTTTCTTTTAGGAGAATGTGCATCTCCCTCCTGTTTTCACCCCAAGACAGAGAGAGACCAGAGCTTCCTGCCTACAAGGAGGGTGATTCACCTTTGAGCCTGTCCCTCCCCCAAAGTCACAATTTTTCAGGGAATGTGTTCCCCCCCCCCATGGCTGTTTATTTTCCTCTTTATACTTTTTTCTGTCTTCTTTTTTCTTTCTTTTTTTTTATTGGGTAGAGACTAATTGAGAGGGGTAGGGGGAGATAGGGAGAGAGAGAAATAGTCCCGGCACTGCTGCCTGCTGCACCATTCGCGAAGCTTCCCCCACAGCTGGGTCCAGTGATGAGAACACGGGCCCACACGCAGGTCAGTGTGCTTTGCCGGGAGCAGCATTGCCGGCCCCTTGCACACAGGACTTTCTTTTTCTTCATATATATATATGTATGTATGTATTTTTCCTTTTGTTGCCCTTGTTTTTCATTGTTGTATTGATGTCATTAGGAGAGGAGGGGAAGACAGGGGGAGAGAAAGACAGACACCTGCAGACCTGCTTCACCGCCTGTGAAGCGACTCCCCTGCAGGTGGGGAGCCGGGGGCTCGAACCGGGATCCTTCCGCCGGTCCTTGTGCTTTGCGCCACATGCGCCTAACCCGCTGCGCCACCGGCCGACTCCCAGGACTTTATTTTTCAGCTACCGCCAGGGTCATTGCTGGGATTCAGTGCCTACACAAGAAATCCAAGGCTCCTGGTGGCTTTGTTTTCTCTCTCTCTCTCTCAGCCTTTTATCCAGAGAAGTCCATAGAAAATAACATTAAGGGAGTCGGGCGGTGGCGCAGCGGGTTAAGCGCACGTGGCGCAAAGCGCAAGGTCCGGTGTAAGGATCCCGGTTCGAGCCCCCGGCTCCCCACCTGCAGGGGAGTCGCTTCACAGGCGGTGAAGCAGGTCTGCAGGTGTCTGTCTTTCTCTCCCCCTCTCTGTCTTCCCCTCCTCTCTCCATTTCTCTCTGTCCTATCCAACAACGACGACATCAGTAACAACAACAGCTACAACAAGGCGCCTGGCTCTATTTTTAGAGGCTGCCTGACGTTGGCTCTGACGCACCACCATGTGCTTTGTGCTGTGGCCTGATTCTGTCACTCTGCCGGAGGGTGTGAGGACGGGGGACCCACCCAGCTGCCAGGGCGGGTGCTGAGGGGACGCCAAGGAAATAAATAAAGGGAAATAATAAAAAAGGGAATGAATATTTTTTTTAAAAAGAAAATAACATGAAGCAGGAATAGATAGCATAATGGTTATGAAAAAAGACTCTCAAGCCGGAGGCTCCAAAGTCCCAGGTTCATATCCCCCGCACCACCATAAGCCAGAGTTGAGTAGTGCTCTGGTAAAAAAGAAAAGAAAAAAGAGAAGCCAGGTCCCAGATGCCAGCATGATATCAACCAGACTTCCCTGGACAGAGGACCCCACCAATGTGTCCTGGAGCCCCGCTTCCCCAGAGCCCTGCCCCACTAGGGAAAGAGAGAGGCAGGCTGGGAGTGTGGATCCACCTGTCAGCACCCATGTTCAGCAGGGAAGCAATGACAGAAGCCAGACCTTCCACCTTCTGCACCCCACAATGACCCTGGGTCCATGCTCCCAGAGGGATAGAGAACAGGAAAGCTATCAGGGGAGGGGATGGGATACCGAGTTCTGGTGGTGGGGATTGTGTGGAGTTGTACCCCTCTGATCCTATGGTTTTGTCAGTGTTTCCTTTTAATAAATAAAATTGTAAACCCTAAAAAAAGAAAGAAAAAAGAAGATCATGAAAATCTGTTTTCTTTCTGTATTCATTTTAAAAAATACATTTGTTAATGTAAGGGATAAGAGCAGAGAGAAGGAACCAGACATCACTCTGGTACATGTGTTGCCAGGGGTTGAACTCGGGACCTCATGCTTGAGAGTCCAGTGCTTTATCCACTGCGCCACCTCCCGGGCCCTTCTGTATTCTTTTTTTTTTTTTAAGTTTTTTTTTTTCCCCTCCGGGGTTATTGCTGGGCTCGGTGCCTGCACCATGAATCCACTGCTCCTGGAGGCCATTTCCCCCCCCTTTTGTTGCCCTTGTTGTAGCCTCACTGTGGTTATTATTATGGCTATTGTTGATGTTGTTCGTTGTTAGACAGGACAGAGAGAAATGGAGAGAGAAGGGGAAGACAGAGAGGGGGAGAGAAAGACAGACACCTGCAGACCTGCTTCACTGCTTGTGAAGCGACTCCCCTGCAGGTGGGGAGCCGGGGGCTCAAACCGGGATCCTTACGCTGGTCCTTGCGCTTTGCGCCACATGCGCTTAGCCCACTGTGCCACCGCCTGACCCCCTGTATTCAGTTTTAAATCTCATAGTTGACAAGACCTGTCCTTTAAAAATCTTCTCTTATTTTAACAGAGTCAGAGTTTGGGGGCTAAGGGAATGAAGTGTGAGAGAGACACCTGCAGCCCTTCTCCAGCACTCAGTAAGCACCCTCCTGCAGGAGGGGAGGGAGGCTCGAATCTGGGTTCTCCTCACCCGTGACTGTGCTGTGATTCTTGAAATGGTTCATTTCATTGATTTCATGTGTGCTCCTCTTGGGAGGCTGCAGGCATTTGGGGCTGTGTCGGGTGCAGGTGCTGGGTGCTGGGTGCTGGGTGCAGTACTCAGGCTGAGGGAGGCTTCTGGGGGGGGGGGCAGTTCTGGGTGGCAGAGCCCAGCTCCTGTGACGTCAGGTGTCCCTAGAGATGCACCTGGACCGTCAGTCCCCACACCCGGCGCCTGGCTCTATTTTTAGAGGCTGCCTGACGTTGGCTCTGACGCACCACCATGTGCTCTGCTGTGGCCTGATTCTGTCACTCGGCCGGGGGTGTGAGGATGGGGGACCCACCCGGCTGCCAGGGCGGGTGCTGAGGGGACGCCAAGTCCAGTGTGCAGGTGGCCCGGCTGCCCAACAGTGAGTGGGGCTCAGCAGTCTGTCCCTTCTCACGTCCCTCCCCCAGGGGCTTGTGGGAGGTGACAGCAGGGGAGGCCAGGCCCACGGGAGCTCTCTGTCTCTGTCACAACCTCTCAGGCTCTGCCTCTGTCTCTTTCTGCCTCTGTCTCTGACTAAGCACAAGGACCTACACAAGGATCTGGGTTCAAGTCCCCCCCCACCCCCGCCTGCAGGAGGGACACTTCACAAACTATGAAGCGGGTCTGCAGGTGTCTGTCTTTCTCTCTCCCTCTCTATCTCCCCCTCTTCTCTCAATTTCTCTCTGTCCTGTCCAATAAAATGACGTGGGGGAGGGGGAAAGGCCACCAGAAACAGTGGATTTGTAGCACTGGCACCCAACTCCTGTAACAACTCTGGAGGCAAACAAAACTAACCAAACAAACAAAAAGCCCCACAAATATCAGTGGGGGTAGACAGCATAATAGTTATGCAAAGAGATTCTCATGTCTGAGGCTGCAAAGCCCTAGGTTCAATCCCCAGCACCACTATCACCTAAACAGGGCTCTGGGAAACAAAACAAAACAAAACAAAACCCAGCTAGTAAAAGCATCATGGCGCCATGAACCTGAACAGACACACCCGGTGCGGCAGGATGCCTGGGATCTGAGCCAGGCAGTCTGAAAAGGGCTGAGGCTCATGAGATGTCCGTGAGCATGACATCCTAGGAAAAACCTTTTATTTGTTTTCCTCTTTGTTGCCCCTGTTGTTTTATTGTTGTAATTATTATTGTTCTTATTGATGTTGTTGGATAGGACAGAGAGAAATGGAGAGAGGAGGGGAAGGCAGACAGGGGGAGAGAAATATAAGACACCTGCAGACCTGCTTCACCACCTGTGAAGCGATTTCCCTGCAGGTGGAGAGCCGGGGGCTCAAACCCAAACTGGGATCCTTAAGCCGGGCCTTGTGTTTTGTGCCACGTGCGTTTAAGCCGCGGTGCTCCCACCTGATTCCCAGAGAAAAGCCTTTCAAAGGGACCTACATGGCCCAGCTGAGTGAGACCGAGTGAGTCTTTGTCAGCACTGTCAGGGAAGCCTTCTCACCAGTGTGCCTATGCAAAGCCAACTGTGGATTTCTCTCTCGCACTGAGAAGACAGGGTATTCTATTTTTTTTTTTTGCCTCCAGGGTTATTGCTGGGGCAATAGTTAACTGTATAGTTGACTGACTGTAAGCTCCATCAATTGGATCTGGGGCCCATAGTCAGTGCAGGAAGGAGCCTGTGTAACCTCTGCATCCCTGTAGGTCTGAGCTCACATTCTGTGCTCACGGCTAGAACACTCCAGGCTGCACTAATCTCAGGACCCATCTTCCTCAGGTAGTAGGTAGGATACGTTGCCCAACCTGCCTTCGGAGAGTGGAACATTCCCTACCATTGTTGATCCACATGGAGGGCCAGGTCCTGTAGGGGCCCACAGAGGGGTCCATTATGTTGTTCCTGATGGAGATGACCAGTGACAGTGGAGAGAGGGATCTGTGAGAGGTCTAGGCCCATCATATCCATGTGGGAATCCTAGGACTCCCTGACTAGGGCCCCAGGTGATGGGGTGGCCTGGTAGTGACTAAAGAGTCAGCATTAAAGTGTGCCAGTCTCTTGCCCTTATTCAGCTTTTGCAGTCCTTGCTTTGAGAAGGTTAGCTTTGCAGTGATTGAGGGACATGCAGTAGAAGGCAGGTAAGGAGGGTATCTAGGTCTAAGTAGAAACTATTTCTTTTTTTCTTTTTCTTTTCTTTTCTTTTCTTTTTTTTTTTACAGAGAGAAATCAAGAGAGGAGGAGGAAAGAAAGACACCTGCAGACCTGCTTCACTGCTTGTGAAGCGACTCCCGTGCAGGTGGGGAGCCAGGGGCTTGAACCCGGATCCTTACACAGGTCCTTGCGCTTTGCACCACGTGCGTTACCGCCGGACTCCCAGAAACTATTTCATTAGGTACCTTGTGGTGTCGTTTGGGGTCTTTCTACTTGCTTGCTACATTTACTGACTCACAGCAAACTATCGTGCACCTTTGCTTTAAGGTATATATGAATACGTGTATATATGCCCTATCTCACGGGCCCCGGTCTATGTCTAGTTTTGAGGTTTGTTAAGGGGTGTACCACCTGAACTGGAATTAAGGAGTCCTGTGAACAGGATGTAAATTTCCTAAAGGTCCAATAACTCTGGTCACTTCCAGTCACTCTCAAATTTTGTATCCCCTGAAATCAACCAACTTCCTTGTCAGTTATTTATAATTAAAACTGTAATCGTGATCACTTAAAGCTTTTGCCATTTACAGGAGTTACTTACTCCGCTGCTCAGTGATGGGAGGGATTGGCAGGAACAGACTGACAGGTGGTCCAGGCTCCAGAGGGGTCTGCGGCTGAGGCCTGACTAGGCCAGATGGACAGAGAGAAGACAGACTGCTAAGACACCAGGAGACCAACACCTTCTTTCTTTTTTTTTTTAAATTTAATTTTTTTAATTGGGGAATTAATGTTTTACATTCAACAGTAAATACAATAGTTTGTACATGCATAACGTTCCCCAGTTTTCCATATAACAATACAACCCCCACCAGGTCCTCTGTCATCCTTCTTGGACCTGTATTCTCCCCCCCACCACCCCAGAGTCTTTTACTTTGGTGCGATACGCCAATTCCAGTTCAGGTTCTACTTGTGTTTTCTCTTCTGATGTTGTTTTTCTTTTTTTTTTTTAAATATTTATTTTATTTATTTATTCCCTTTTGTTGCCCTTGTTGTTTTATTGTTGTAGTTATTATTGTTGTCATCGTTGTTGGATAGGACAGAGAGAAATGGAGAGAGGAGGAGGAAGACAGAGAGGGGGAGAGAAAGACAGACACCTGCAGACCTGCTTCACCGCCTGTGAAGCGACTCCCCTGCAGGTGGGGAGCCAGGGCTCGAACCGGGATCCTTACACTGGTCCTTGTGCTTTGCACCATCTGCGCTTAACCTGCTGCGCTACAGCCTGACTCCCTGATCATGTTTTTCGTCTTCTGCCTGAGGGTGAGATCATCCCATATTCATCCTTCTGTTTCTGACTTATTTCACTTCACATAAATTTTTCAAGGTCCATCCAAGATCGGCTGAAAACGGTGAAGTCACCATTTTTTACAGCTGAGTAGTCAACACCTTCTTTCTTTTTAAATTTTTGATAGTTTGTTTTCTTTTAAAATGTTTTATTTTTCCTCTAGTTTTTATTCATTAGTGGGTAGAGACAGAGAAATTGAGAGGGGGTGTGGAGAGAGAGACAGAGACAGAGAGACCCCTGCAGCCCTGATCCACCACTTGTGAAGCTTTCCCCCTGCAGGTGAGGACCAGGGGCTTGAACCTGGGTCCTTGCGCTCTGTAATGTGTTTGCTTAACCAGGTATGCCACTGCCTGGCCCCAAATATTTCATTTTAATGAGAGAGATACAGCGAAAAAGACACGCAAGACCAGAGCCCTGCTGAGCTCTGGCTGGCAGTGGTACAGGGGCTTGAACTGGAGCCTCAGAGTTCCAGACAGAAGAGAATTTTTTGCAGAGTCTTTGTGCTGTCTCCTCAGTCTTATTATTATTGTTACTGTTACTATTATTTTCCCAGACGCCCTGCTCAGTTCTGGCTGCTGGTGGTGCTGGGGCTTGAACCTGAAGCCTCAGGCATGAGGGTTTTTTTTTTTGCAGAACCCCTGCGCCATCCACCCAGCCTAAGGAGCCATCAGGGTGGTCACAGTCCTTCCAAGCCTGGAGCCAGGGTGTCATTCACTGCCGTTGCCAGCACACACCCAGAGGGGACATGGGGCTGATGGCTTCCTTCAGGCGGAGCTCAAGAGGGCTGCAGAGGGGGCCCAGGGCCTCCTAGCCTCCATCAGGGCAGGCAAGGCCTGGGTCCACTAAGAGGGATGGGGCGGGAAAAGGATGGCCCCCTCATCCATTTCCAGAGAAAACGCCCCCTTTTCCTAGACTTTCCTGCCTATCCCAGACCCCTGGCCAGCCTGGGTCCTCAGAGGGGGCCACAGACATCCCAGAAGACTGGTGGGGGGGGGGGGTCCCAGACACTCATAGCCCTTCAGCCAGCCGTAGCCTCAATTCTCTTGAGGGCCGGAACCTGGACCTGGGTTCTAAGGTCACTTTGGGCCACTTCCTGGGCTGCCCCTGGGACAGCATGCAGAGCTCATCTTGCTTTCTGCCCAGTTTGGTCACTGCTGGAGGAGATGAGTTTCCAGACTCCCAGCTGGAGGAGGTGAGTGCCCAAGGCTCCAGGCTAGCAAAGCGGGTTAAAAGCACAAGGACCAGGGCGTCAGGATCCTGGTTCAAGCCCCCGGCTCCCCACCTGCAGGGGAGTCGCTTCACAGGCGGTGAAGCAGGTCTGCAGGTGTCTGTCTTTCTCACGGCCCACAGGCTTCAGGAGTTGGTGCCCACTGTCACCAGGGATCCACTGTCACCAGGGACCCACTGTCACCAGGTTCCCACTGTCACCAGGGACCCACTGTCACCAGGGACCCACTGTCACCAGGGACACACTGTCACCAGGGACCCCTTGTCACCAGGGACCCACTGTCACCAGGGACCCACTGTCATCTCCCAGGTGGCCTGAGCAGTGGCCTGTCCTCCCAGAGGCCACCAGCCAGCTGCTCGGGCCTGGCGCCTCCCGCGGGGACACCCGCTGCCGCTGCAGGGTGGCCCAGGGTCCCCGCACTGGCTCCCCAGCTCCCTCCGCCAGTCTGGGCGCCTCACCCACACATGCTCGCTCGGGTGGAGGGTGGAGGAGGAGCTGGAGGAGGGCTTTTTGGCGGGTCCCCCCTCCTCAGCGGCCTCGCAGCCGCTCTCCCTCCCACCGGAGGGGTCCCCCACTGACAGTCCCAGTCTGTGTGTGGGTGGGGGGTGCTGCGGTGCCCGAGGTCTGGATTGGGGGCAGGGGGCGGAGCCGGGCCGGGAGGGGGCGGAGCCGGTCCGGGAGGGGGCGGAGCCGGTCCGGGAGGGGCGGGGTTTCCAGCGGCTGGTCTGGGGCGCAGGCGCTGGGCTCAGCGGCGGGCGCAGGCGCGGGTGCGAGCACTGGACACCCCGCTGGACACCCCGCTGCACACCCCGCTGCACACCCCGCTGCACACCCCGCTGCACACCCCAGCGGGCACCCTCCGGACCCTGCACGGAGCGCGGGCACTGGGCCTGGAACGTGGGGCCTGGCGGCGGACACGAGCACGGACAGTGGACACTGGACTCGAACCCGGGCGGGCGGCGGGCGACGGGCGCTGGACTCGGACCCGGACCCGGGCGGGGCCTGAGCGCGGACCATGTCCGGGAAGCACTACAAGGGCCCAGAGGTCAGCTGCTGCATCAAGTACTTCATCTTTGGCTTCAACGTCATCTTCTGGGTGAGTGGGCGCGGGTCCGAGCCCCCTGGGCCTCTTCTGCGCGCCCCCGTGCGCGCCACCCCTGAGCCCGCCCCTTTGTGTGCCGTGCAGGGTCTGGGGGCGCTTCATGGGGGCTCCTCGGGGTCTGGGGTCTGGGGGCGCTGCATGGGGGCTCCCTGGGGTCTGGGGGCGCTGCATGGGGGCTCCCCGGGGGTCTGGGGGCGCTGCATGGGGGCTCCCCGGGGTCTGGGGGCGCTGCATGGGGGCTCCCCGGGGTCTGGGGGCGCTGCATGGGGGCTCCTCGGGGTCTGGGGGCGCTGCATGGGGGGCTCCCCGGGGTCTGGGGGCGCTGCATGGGGGCCTCCCCGGGGTCTGGGGGCGTTGCATGGGGGCTCCCTGGGGTCTGGGGGCGCTGCATGGGGGCTCCCCGGGGTCTGGGGGCGCTGCATGGGGGCTCCTCGGGGTCTGGGGGCGCTGCATGGGGGGCTCCCCGGGGTCTGGGGGCGCTGCATGGGGGCCTCCCCGGGGTCTGGGGGCGTTGCATGGGGGCTCCCTGGGGTCTGGGGGCGCTGCATGGGGGCTCCCCGGGGTCTGGGGGCGCTGCATGGGGGCTCCTCGGGGTCTGGGGGCGCTTCATGGGGGCTCCCCGGGGTCTGGGGGCGCTTCATGGGGGCTCCCCGGGGCCTGGGGGCGCTTCATGGGAGCTCCCCGGGGTCTGGGGACGCTTCATGGGGGCTCCCCGGGGTCTGGGGGCGCTTCATGGGGGCTCCCCGGGGCCTGGGGGCGCTTCATGGGGGCTCCCCGGGGTCTGAGGGCGCTGGATGGGGGCTCCCCGGGGTCTGGGGGCGCTGCATGGGGGCTCCCCGGGGTCTGGGGGCGCTGCATGGGGGCTCCTCGGGGTCTGGGGGCGCTGCATGGGGGCTCCTCGGGGTCTGGGGGCGCTGCATGGGGGGCTCCCCGGGGTCTGGGGGCGCTGCATGGGGGCCTCCCCGGGGTCTGGGGGCGCTGCATGGGGGCCTCCCCGGGGTCTGGGGGCGCTGCATGGGGGCTCCCTGGGGTCTGGGGGCGCTGCATGGGGGCTCCCCGGGGTCTGGGGTCGCTGCATGGGGGCTCCTCGGGGTCTGGGGGCGCTTCATGGGGGCTCCCCGGGGTCTGGGGGCGCTTCATGGGGGCTCCCCGGGGCCTGGGGGCGCTTCATGGGAGCTCCCCGGGGTCTGGGGACGCTTCATGGGGGCTCCCCGGGGTCTGGGGGCGCTGCATGGGGGCTCCCCGGGGTCTGGGGGCGCTGCATGTGGGCTCCTCGGGGTCTGGGGGCGCTACATGGTGGCTCCCCGGGGTCTGGGGTCGCTGCATGGGGGCTCCCCGGGGTCTGGGGGCGCTTCATGGGGGCTCCCCGGGGTCTGGGGGTGCTACATGGGGGCTCCTGGAGGTCGGGGGTGCTGCATGGGGGCTCCCTGATGTCTGGGGGTGCTGCATGGGGGCTCCCTGAGGTCTGGGATGCTGCCTTCCGGGGCTCCTCTGGGTCTGGGGGCGCTGCCTTGGGGCACTGGGTGCACAGAGAGAGGTGACCCCGCAGCTTATCTGTCTCTTGTGGGGTCTTGATAAGTCCCCAAGTGGCACCTTCTCTTGAGAAATGCAGGGGGCCTGGCCCAGATGGGGATGGGTATTGGGGTCCCCTTGGGGAACTAGCTAGGATGGAGACCTTGGTGGTGAGGTGTCCGTGGAGGTGTCCATCAGGAATGGGGGCCTGGTGTTGGGAACCCCACGGTAGTGCCAACCATGGTGGGACCCCAGTGTTGGGGACCCCAGCAAAGACGGCCAGGATGGGACCCAGGTATTGGAGACCCAGGTGTTAGGGATCCTGGTGTTGGGGGCCCCAGCAGAACCAGCCAGGATGGGGTCCCTAGAGTCGGGGTCCCTGGTGTTGGGGGCCCCAGCAGAACTGGCCAGGATGGGGTCCCCAGAGTCGGGGTCCCTGGTGTTGGGGGCCCCAGCAGAACCGGCCAGGATGGGGTTTTGATATTGGGAACCCCTGGGCACAGCCTCTGGGATGAAGGGGCCCAGCGCGTGATTCCTGTTGTCATCTCCCCAGGTCTCAGATGTGAGCAGCTAGTGTCACAGTGGGGGAGGCTGGTTCTCACCAGAGCCCCCTTACCCTGGGGGGCTGGCGGTCCTGGCTGCTGGGAAGGTTGGTGGTCAGCGTTCCCCGCTGCCAGCTGTCCCCTCTGCCGCTGCCAGTCCCCTGTCTTTGCCGCGTGTGTTTACTAGGACCTGCAGGCTTTGTGCCAGCCCGCTGCTGCCCAGGGCCTGTGCCGGTGGCCAGCACTGTCCGTGCTGTTGCTGCTGCTGTGGTGGCTCCTCTTAGAGCAGAGCTGCTCTCTGTCCTCTTGTCCCTGAGCCGCAGCAGCTCAGAGGGGACTCAGCGTGTCCCAGGCAGCTTTGATTTTCTAGGCCTTTAGATGGACAGGCCTGGGGACAGGGCTAGGGACAGAGGGTGATAGGGCTGGGGACAGACTGGGGACAGGACTGGGATAGGACTGGGGACACAGCTTGGACAGGACTAGGGACAGGACTGGGGGCAGGGCTGGGGCAGGGCTGGGATAAGACTGGGGACAGGATTGGGGACAGGGCTGGGATAAGACCAGGGACAAGACTGGGGACAGGGCTTGGATAAGACCGGGGACAGGACTGGGGACAGGGCTGGGAGAGGACAGTGTACTAGGCTGTGACAGGACTATGGAGCCTGGCTGCTGGCTGGGGGCAGGCTGGTGACAGACTGAGCACAGCAAGGCCCTGTGATTGTTGGCCCCAGGGCTTGTGTGAACTCTGGCGCAGAGGCTGCGGCCTACAGTTGTGAGGGCACCGTGTAGCCCGCCATGCGGCTCTGTGGATTTGAGTTTGGTAGTCGAGGCCTGTGCAGTGACCAGACCTCACCACTCCCTGTTCATGTAGTGCCGGCTGGAGGGAAGGTGAGCGCTGGGCTGAGTTCCCACTGGTGCTGTGGCAACTCTGTGTGGTGTTGCAGCCCCAGACCTGAGTGCCAGTTCTCCCACGAGGACCCGTCTCCCAACCCTCTTGCTGCACCCCTCCTGGGGTGGTGGGCAGAGGCTTTCCTTCGATCCAGACCCCCCTCACTTTGCCCCAGAACCTATCCTCCTCCCCCCCGCCCACATAGCCCCAGTCAGAACCAGTGTTGCTGGTGCTCAGTAGGAGGGCAGGCATGTGACACGCCACCCAGAGGGAGCTGGGGGCCAGGGGCTGGGAGCTGGGGGCCGGGGGCCGGGGGCTGGGGACCAGGAGCTGGGGGTCCGGCATTGGGTCTTCACCCTGGGAGCCTGTCCCCAAGCCCTGCTGTGTCCACTGGTCACCTTGGGAGGAGGGAGGCCTGGCCCTGGGGAGGAGGGAGGCCTTGGTCCTGGGGAGGAGGGAGGCCTTGGTCCTGGGGAGGAGGGTGGCCTTGGTCCTGGGGAGGAGGGAGGCCTTGGTCATGGGGAGGAGGGAGGCCTTGGTCCTGGGGAGGAGGGAGGCCTTGGTCATGGGGAGGAGGGAGGCCTTGGTCCTGGGGAGGAGGGAGGCCTTGGTCATGGGGAGGAGGGAGGCCTGTCCTGGGGAGGAGGGAGGCCTTTGTCCTGGGGAGGAGGGAGGCCTTTGTCCTGGGGAGGAGGGAGGCCTTGGTCCTGGGGAGGAGGGAGGCCTGGCATGGGGAGGAGGGAGGCCTTGGTCCTGGGGAGGAGGGAGGCCTTGGTCCTGGGAAGGAGGGAGGCCTGGCATGGGGAGGAGGGAGGCCTTGGTGCTGGGGAGGAGGGAGGCCTGTCCTGGGGAGGAGGGAGGCCTTGGTTCTGGGGAGGAGAGAGGCCTGGCATGGGGAGGAGGGAGGCCTTGGTCCTGGGGAGGAGGGAGGCCTTGGTCCTGGGGAGGAGGGAGGCCTTGGTCATGGGGAGGAGGGAGGCCTTGGTCCTGGGGAGGAGGGAGGCCTTGGTCCTGGGGAGGAGGGCGGCCTGGCATGGGGAGGAGGGAGGCCTTGGTCCTGGGGAGGAGGGAGGCCTGTCCTGTGGAGGAGGGAGGCCTTGGTCCTGGGGAGGAGGGAGGCCTTGGTCCTGGGAAGGAGGGAGGCCTGGCATGGGGAGGAGGGAGGCCTTGGTGCTGGGGAGGAGGGAGGCCTGTCCTGGGGAGGAGGGAGGCCTTGGTTCTGGGGAGGAGAGAGGCCTGGCATGGGGAGGAGGGAGGCCTTGGTGCTGGGGAGGAGGGAGGCCTTGGTCATGGGGAGGAGGGAGGCCTTGGTCCTGGGGAGGAGGGAGGCCTTGGTCCTGGGGAGGAGGGAGGCCTTGGTCCTGGGGAGGAGGGAGGCCTTTGTCCTGGGGAGGAGGGAGGCCTGTCCTGGGGAGGAGGGAGGCCTGTCCTGGGGAGGAGGGAGGCCTGTCTTGGGGAGGAGGGAGGCCTTGATCCTGGGGAGGAGGGAGGCCTTGGTCCTGGGGAGGAGGGAGGCCTTGGTCATGGGGAGGAGGGAGGCCTTGTTCCTGGGGAGGAGGGAGGCCTTGGTCCTGGGGAGGAGGGAGGCCTTGGCATGGGGAGGAGGGAGGCCTTTGTCCTGGGGAGGAGGGAGGCCTGTCCTGGGGAGGAGGGAGGCCGGTCCTGGGGAGGAGGGAGGCCTGTCTTGGGGAGGAGGGAGGCCTTGGTCCTGGGAGGAGGGAGGCCTTGGTTCTGGGGAGGAGAGGGGCCTGGCATGGGGAGGAGGGAGGCCTTGGTCCTGGGAGGAGGGAGGCCTTGGTCCTGGGAGGAGGGAGGCCTTGGTTCTGGGGAGGAGGGAGGCCTTGGTCCTGGGGAGGAGGGAGGCCTTGGTCCTGGCTCTGGGATGAAGGAGAAGCCCCCAGCCTGGTTCTGTGGCCAGCCGCTGGTGTGGAGGAGCTGGCTGGGTGAACGTGAAGCCTAGACCCTAGAGTGGAAGCACACACTGGAGCTGTTTAAATAAAGCCTGATGGGCCGATGATGTTTCAGGAGGCCTCATCTGCTCTCGGCCATCTTGTGTGGTGCGGGGGCTGGAACCAGCCACCGTCATCTGTTCCCTGAGGCTCTTCAGGGGTCTGGGTGCGAGCGTTCTGGCCACACTGGGAGGTCCGTCGGGGCTGACCACTGTCCCTGTGCCTCCCCAGACCCACAGGAGACTTGCTGATTTCTGGGGGTGCAATTGAGTCCCCATTCTGGTGAATGGGTGTGAGGGCCACTGCTGTGACCTGTACCCTGGAGCTGAGCCCACCAGCTTGTGGTGTGGAGGGTCCTTGAGTCTGGTGGTCAGCTGGTGGCCAGTGACCGCACTGCCCTACCTCCAGTAGAACGGCTCGGCCCGGCAGGGGACATGGCCAGGGACACGACAGGCCTCCTGGGCCCAGGCTGAGGGGTGCACTGGGACCCCACTGGGGGCCATGGGCAGCTGGGAGATGGCCTCTTTCTCGCCACCATTGTAGGGTTTCCCTGTGGCTTTGGGTGGTCAGGATGTGTAAGTTCCCTCCCTGCCTCTGGGCCTTTGAGTGTCCCCCAGAGACAGAGCAGGACAGTACAGCTGTGCGCTATGACACCAGGGTGGGACCTGGGCCAAATGGCAGGGCAGGCACTACACCTGCTGAGCTGTCTCTGGTCGAGCTCCTTTGGGTGCTGGAGGCACCGCCTGCTCCTCCTGATTGCTCTAAGCATCGTGGTGTCTCTGGGTGGGGGCTGTCCTGGCCGGCAGCAGGAACCACTTCTGGCCTGTGCCTGGACGGATGGGACACAGGCGTGGGGATTCCTGCACGTGGGGGCCGCGTCCACATTCAGAGGCCAAGGCTCCAGTTCTGGTCTGTTGGGCATCTGCCTCCACGGCGGCCATACGGGCCTCTGAGCTGCCTCTCACCAGGACAAGAGGGGAGGAGCATCAGGGTGACAGCCCGAGGGGGCAGCGAGGCCAGACAGGAGGCACCTGTCCTCCCCGGTCGGTGGCACTGTCCCCGGCGGGCTGTGACGCAGTCTGTATTTTCACAGAGCTTCCTTGTCACCGCGTCTTTCTTCCAAGCATCTGAGTGTCTCAGCAGCATGTTGTGACATCTTGTGACAGAGGAAGACACGGGAGCCTGACCGTGGAGTGACTTGAGGTGTGGAAGGATTTGTCACTGCTTGGAGCCTTCTTTGCATAGCTGTGGTGCTAGCTTGTCCTTTCAAGTTTATTTTAGAAGACGCTTGCTATTCTAAAATGAAATACCAAGTCATAATTCACATCTGTTGATGGCTGGGAAGCGATGCAGTGTTTGTGCTTCCATTAAGACCACCCACAGACACGAATGCAGGGGAGGACACGGTCAGGTCGTGGCTGTGTGGTCTGTGAGTGGCAGTGGGGGCGCAGGGCCTTCCGATGGCATTTCCTTCCAGACTCTCAGGTCACCACACTGAGTCACTCCCCGACTGCGACTGTGTGGGGACCGGGTCTCTGGGTGTCTGCCCACGGCTGCTTCTGGAGGACGTGGAAGTGTTTTCCTGTACCACACCTTCCTTGGGGTTCCGTGTGGTCCCAGCCAGTGGCCTAGACTCCAGATCTTGGGGCCTCTCTAGCTGCCTGGCTTCTTAGGAGGTGTGGCCTGGCCCAGGGGTGGCTTTACTGTTCTGTTCCGGTCCAGTCAGAGCCTGCATGGGGCCTCCTGGGCACCCCTGTCTTGTCCCCTCCCAGACATCCCTGCCCTGTCCCCTCCCGGGCACCCCTGCCCTGTCCCCTCCCAGACACCCCTGGGACTCGCCTGTTGCCTAACACTGAAATGAGCCTTTCACTGTGGCAGGGGAACCACACAGGAGAAGTTCTGGAATCAGCCTAGATTTTATGAAACTACAAGGCTCTCTGCCTTTTCCTTCCTTTTTATTTTATTTATTTTTTATTTATTTTATTTATTTATTCCCTTTTGTTGCCCTTGTTGTTTTATTTTTGTAGTTATTATTGTTGTTGTCGTTGTTGGATAGGACAGAGAGAAACGGAGAGAGGAGGGGAAGACAGAGAGGGGGAGAGAAAGATAGACACCTGCAGACCTGCTACACCGCCTGTGAAGCGACTCCCCTGCAGGTGGGGAGCCGGGGTTCGAACCGGGATCCTTATGCCGGTCCTTGTGCTTTGCGCCACCTGCGCTTAACCCGCTGCACTACAGCCCGACTCCCTGCCTTTTCCTTCCTAAATAGGGTCATTAAAATTCAGGGATAAGCAGACTTTTATCAGTTTCCTTCCCCTCACTGACCACTGCTAAGAACAGCTTTGAAAATAGGCCTTGTGGTCCAGGAGGTGGTGCAGTGGATAAAACATTGAATTCTCAACCATGAGGTCCTGAGTTTGACCCCGGCAGTACATGTACCAGAGTGATGTCTGGCTCCCTCTCCTCCTATGTTTCTCATGGATAAATAAATAAGTAAATAAATAAAAGAAAATAAGCCTTGAGGGGGCCAGGTGGTGGCGCACCTGGCTGAGTGCACACATTACAGTGCACAAGACCCTGTGTTCAAGCCCCCGGTCTCCACCTGCAGGGAGGAAGCTTCACAAATGGTGAAGCAGGGCTGCAGGTGTCTCTCCATCTCTCTGTCTCCCTGTTCCCTGTCAACTTCTGTCCCTATCCAACAATAAATTAATAAAAAGGTTAAGAGAAAGAAATAAAACAAGCGTTCAAGTGTGCAGGCACTTCAGAGCTGCTCTCCCCTGGGTGAGGCTGGGTTGGAGCGGATGGGAGGTGGCGGGTGGGTGTGCAGGCGTCCATCTGGGGAGGGGTGGTGGGGGCAGCTTGGCCAGGCAGAGCTGCTGCTCAGGCTGCAGAGGCCCCGGTTCAGTTCAGGCCAGTACCACCCTGTGCTGCCCCAGGCCTCCCTCTGAGGTAGCAAACATCTAAGAAAAATAAAAAGCACCTGGCCCTGGGGGCCAGGAGGGTGCAGGGGGTCCCCTAGGGTGGGTGTAGCCCCATGGGGTGCAGAGCTGCTTTCTGGGGGGGGTCTCTGGACAATGGGGACACCCTTGGTCTGCACCAAGATATTAGCCTGTGACTTTCATGCACAGATGCATTTAGAAAAATTATTATTGGGGGTCGGCGGTGGCGCAGCGGGTTAAGCGCAGGCGGCGCAAAGCACAAGGGCCGGCAAGAGGATCCCGGTTCGAGCCCCCGGCTCCCCACCTGCAGGGGAGTCGCTTCCCAGGCGGTGAAGCAGGTCTGCAGGTGTCTGTCTTTCTCTCTCCCTCTCTGTCTTCCCCTCCTCTCTCCATTTCTCTCTGTCCTGTCCAACAATGACGACATCAATAACAAGAATAATAACTACAACACCAATGCAAAAAAAAACAAGGGCAACAAAAGGGAAAATAAATAAATATAAAAAATTATTATCCTTATTTTTTTATTGGATAGAGACAGCCAGAAATGGAGTGAGGAGGGGAGATAGAGAGGGAGAGAGACAGAGAGACACCTGCAGCCCTGCCTCACCACTTGTGAAGCTTTCCCCCTGCAGGTGGGGACTGAGTGCTTGAACCTGGGTCCTTGTGCCCTGTGACATAGACACGTGTGTTTTAAGTAAACCTTCAATGAGTTTGTTAAGATGTGAGACCTCTTGTACTGGAAGTCATTTACGGGCCCAGTTTGTTCCTCACACATTTAAAGGTCCGTCACACATAATCTCAACAGAATTGAGGAGAAAGCAAGATTTTCAGGAATTTAAAACTTTATTCAGGAAAATGGAGAACATTTACATGTAAAGGGGATGGATGAGAAAAATGAGAGCTCATATGTTGGCAGAAAGAGAGGGAGAGGGAGAGGGAGGGAGAGAGACAGGGAGAGAGGGGGGTGAGGGAGGGAGATGAGGGAAAGAGGGAAGGTGGGAGAGGGAGGGAGAGAGAAAGGGGGAGAAGGAGGGCGAGAGGCAGGGGGGAAAGATAAAGGGGGGAGGGGGGAGAGGGAGAGAGAGCCAGCCAGCCCACAGGCCTGTTTATAAACATCCAGGCCCCACCTACACCTTTCTAAGCTGCACCTGTTATCAGGTCTATTTCCTGTGCAGCAAATAGCCCCTCCACCCAGGAACACCTGTGTGCTAGGGAGTGAGTCCTGGTGTGTTTGTGTCCCCTAGCAACTTCCTGCCATTTCTTGGGGAAGGAGGCCTGGTGTGGCGCAGCAGTGTTTGTGTCCCCTAGCAACTTCCTGCCATTTCTGACCACAACACTTTGTCTCCATAGAGGGGGACTGCCTTCTGGGCTCAGGGGAGGAGGATTCCCTTGGGGGAGGCACCTGCCCCCACCAACCTGCATTCTTCCCTCAGCCTCTGCAGTCACAGAGCTGCTCGAAGCAGGCGTTAAAAAATGTGTCTTGGATTTCCAGTTCCCCAGAGCCCTGCCCCACTAGGGAAAGAGAGAGGCAGGCTGGGAGTATGGATCCACCTGCCAACACCCATGTTCAGCGGGGAAGCAATGACAGAAGCCAGACCTTCCACCTTCTGCAACCCACAATGACCCTGGGTCCATACTCCCAGAGGGATAAAGAATAGGGAAGCTATCAGGGGAGGGGATGGGATACGGAGTTTTGGTGGTGGGGATTGTGTGGAGTTGTACCCCTGTTATCCTATGGTTTTGTCAGTGTTTCCTTTTTATAAATAAAAAAAATTATTTTTTATTATCAGCTACTTTAATAAGATCCTTGGATTGTGACTTCACACCAACATGCAGTGTGTGTGAGTGATGGCTCTCTCTTCAGCCCCCCACCCATCATCCCCCCAGAGCTCATGGGGCAGGGCAGGTTTTTAAATTTTATTTTTTATTTTTTAAAGTATTTATTTATTTATTTATTTATTTATTTATTTCCTTTTGTTGCCCTTGTTTTATTGTTGTAGTTATTATTGTTGTTGATGTCGTTGTTGGACAGGACACAGAGAAATGGAGAGAGGAGGGGAAGACAGAGGGGGAGAGAAAGACAAGACACCTGCAGACCTGCTTCACCGCCTGTGAAGTGACTCCCCTGTGTGTGTGGGGGGGCTCAAACGGGATCCTTCCGCTGGGTCCTTGCACTTCATGCCACGTGCGCTTACCCTTGGTGCTACCGCCTGACCCCCAAGCAGCTCAGTTTTTTTCAGTGAGCCGTTTGCTGTGGGCCATTGTCCTCCACATATTTCGTGTTTTCCACATATTCCACGTGCAAGAGGCCCCCTGGTCGTCCACGCTGTCTCTGAACTGCCCACAGTGTCTCCCAGTCTGCCCCCAAGTTTTGTCTGTGTAAAGTGTGCAGCTGTGAACACAGGGGTGCAGCTGGCTTTGCGGCGAGTGTTTTCATGCTCTTTGGTGTGTTTGAAGCAGGCTTATGTATATATCTGTTTATTCTTGGACAAAGACAGAAATTGAGAGGGGAGAAGGAGATAAAGAGGGAGAGAGACAACTGTCTCCCTCGCCTCTTAATTTCTCTCTGTCTCTATCCAATAATAAATAAATAGATAATTAAAAAAAAGAGGGAGAGAGACAAGGGGGCCAAGTGGTGGCGCACCTGGTTAAGCGCTCACATTACAGTGTGTCAGGACTTAGGTTCAAGCCCCTGGTCCCCACCTGCAGGGGGAATGCTTCACGTGGAGAAGCAGGGCTGCAGGTGTCTGTCTCTCTCCCTCTCTATCACCCTCTAACCTGTCAATTTCTGTCTCTAATTAATGATAGATAAAAATATTTATAAATTTTTATTATCTTTATTTATTGGATAGGCAGCCAGAAATTGAGAGGGAAGTGGATGATAGAGAGGGAGAGAGACAGAGAGACATCTGCAGCCCTGCTTCACCACTTGCAAAGCTTTCTCCATGCAGGTGGGGACTGGGGGCTCGAACCCGGGTCCTTGCTCGCTGTAACGTGCACTCAACCAGGTGCACCACCACCTGGCCCGAAAAAATATTTATTTATTTTTATTTTAAAAAATATTTATTATTTTTATTTATTCCCTTTTATTGCCCTTGTTGTTGTTTTATTGTTGTTGTAGTTATTGTTGTTGTTATTGATGTCATCGCTGTTGGATGAGACAGAGAAATGGAGAGAGGAGGGAAAGACAGAAAGGGGGAGAGAAAGACACCTGCAGACCTTGAACTGGGATCCTTACGCCGGTCCTTGCGCTTTGCGCCATGTGTGCTTAACCCGCTGCACTACCGCCTGACTCCCTCAGAAATATTCATTGAAGGGAGTCAGGCGGTAGTGCAGCATATTAAGTGCAGGTGGCGCAAAGCGCAAGGACCGGCGAAAGGATCCTGGTTCGAGCCCCCGGCTCCCCACCTGCAGGGGGGTCACTTCACAGGCGGTGAAGCAGGTCTGCAGGTGTCTGTCTTTCTCTCCCCCTCTCTGTCTTCCCCTCCTCTCTCCATTTCTCTCTGTCCTATCTAACAATGACGGCATCAATAACAACAATAATAACTACAACAATAAAAAACAACAGGGGCAACAAAAAAGGGAATAAACAAATATTTAAAAATATTAAAAAATATTTATTAAAAAAAAGAAAGGAGAGGTATAGAGATACCTGTGTGTGTGTTGGAGGGGGATTGAATTAGGGACTTTGAAGCCTCAGGCATGAGAGTCTCTTTGCACACCCATTATGCCATCTGCCTCCACCCTCTCTTCCTGCTCTGGGCTCAGGGGCTGGGTGAAGTTGAGGATCCGACTTTGCCACCACTCCCAAACCCACACCCCTGGGCTAGAGAGCCAGTCAGCTGCTTCCTTGCTGCTTCTGCTCACGGATCTCCTGCCTTAGTATCAGCAGTGCAGGATGGAGCAGGGGAGCTGGCTTAATGCCCGACAGATTCTAGCTGAGTCCAGGCCTGTGTTTCTGTTTGCCATGAGGTTCTGTGGATACAGCCCTTTGGGGAGTCAGCTCTCTGCACCCTCCTAGCTAAGGCATCTGGTGAAACATAAAGGGAATGAGGGGCCAGGGGTGGTGCACTTGGTTAAGCGCTCACATCTCAGTGTGCAAGGATCCAGGTTCAAGTCCCCTGACTCCCACCTGCAGGGGGACAGCTTCTCAAGTGGTGAAGCAGGACTGCAGGTGTCTCTCTGTTTCTCTCCCTCTCTAGCTCCCCCTCCTGTTCTCAATTTCTCTCTGTCTCTATTCAGTAATAAATAAAAATTTAAAAAAAATTTACTTCTGAGTGTCTAGGGATTAAAAAAAAAAAACTTGGGGGCCGGGCGGTGGCGCAGCGGGTTAAGCGCATGTGGTGCAAAGAGCAAGGACCAGCATTAAGATCCCGGTTCGAGCCCCGGCTCCCCACCTGCAGGGGAGTCGCTTCCCAGGCGGTGAAGCAGGTCTGCAGGTGTCTGTCTTTCTCTCCCCCTCTCTGTCTTCCTCTCCTCTCTCCATGTCTCTCTGTCCTATCCAACAATGACAACAACAATGAAAGTAACAACAGCAATAAACAACAAGGAAGGGCAACAAAAAGGGAAAAGGTGGCCTCCAGGAGCAGTGGATTCATGGTGGTGCAGGCACTGAGCCCCAACAATAACCCTGGAGGCAAAGAAAAAAACAAAACACAACAACTTAAAGGAAGTGAAGTGCTTGGAGAGACCATTGTCTGTGCAGCCAGTCCCTCTGGGGTGTGCCTCTGCTTGCCTGGAAGCATGGGTGGGGGCAGGTGCACCCACTGTCTTCTCTGGATGGGTCAGACACAGGCCGTCCTGTCCTGCTGGGCAGGTGCAGGCATGGGCAGTGTGTCCCGCGGCTTGGCTCCTGGATGCTAGAGCTGGCTGGCCATCTCCCTCACCTTTCCTGGCCCTGCAGTGAGGAGGTATTTTGTTTATTTATTTATTTCTTGAATATTTATTTCTTCATTTTCCCTTTTGTTGCCCTTGTTGTTATATTGTTATAGTTATTATTGTCGTTGTTGGATAGGACGGAGAGAAATGGAGAGAGGAGGGGAAGATAGAGAGGGGGAGAGAAAGACAGACACCTGCAGACCTGCTTCACCGCCTGTGAAGTGACTCCCCTGCAGGTGGGGAGCTGGTGTGTGTGCGGGGCTTGAACCTCGATCCTTACAGCAGTCCTTGCTCTTTGCACCTCGTATGCTTAACCTGCTGCGCTGCTGCCTGACCGCCAGCAAGGAGGTATTGAACTAAATTTGGAGTCCGAGTTTTCATATCAGTAGATCCAGAGTCTCCTGGACCTGTTACCATGGACATGGCCTCATGGATGTGCTGCCACAGAGACACAGCCTCATGGGTTGGTTGCCATAGAGACCCATTCCTCATGGACCTATTTCCATAGAGACACAGTCTTATGGATGTGTTGCCATAGAGACCTGTGGCCTCACAGACCTGTTGCCATAGAGAGGGAGAGACAGAGACACCTGCCACCCTACTCCGTCACCCATGAAACTTCCCCCTGCAGGGTTCGAACCTGGGTCTTTGTGCGCACACAGCCCTGCTTTCTGTCTTATAAAGATGATGATTTTTCCAAATACTGTCAGCAAAGAGACGGAAGAATTGGTGGGAAACATTTGGAGAGTTGGTGGTATCTGCCTTTTAACCACTGCTGTCTCTCTTTCAGTTTCTGGGAATCACATTCCTTGGCATTGGACTGTGGGCGTGGAGTGAGAAGGTGAGCAGAGACTGGGTCCCCCTCCCTACGGCCGCAGAAGCAGAGGCTCCTGACCAAGGGCTGTGCCTGTCCAGGCTCCCTGGGAAGGGGGCACCCTGAGGGCGTATCAGCCTGGCTCAAAGGGTTCCCTGCTGCCCGCGGGCTGACCGGCTCCCACACTGTCTCAGGACTCAGCCCCCCAGAGCAGCCCCTGGCGAGACCCCACCTGCTGCCCGCGGGCTGACCGGCTCCCACACTGTCTCAGGACTCAGCCCCCCAGAGCAGCCCCTGGCGAGACCCCACCTGCTGCCCGCGGGCTGACCGGCTCCCTCTCTCTGCAGGGCGTCCTCTCTAACATCTCCTCCATCACCGACCTGGGTGGATTCGACCCTGTGTGGCTGTTCCTTGTGGTTGGCGGAGTGATGTTCATCTTGGGGTTTGCGGGCTGCATTGGGGCCCTGCGAGAAAACACCTTCCTGCTCAAGTTTGTGAGTGCAGCCCTGGGCTGGGGGCGCGGGGGCCACGGGGCCTGGCACAGGGCCCCTTGGTGTGGGCGGCCCTGGCTGACTGTTGGCAGAGTGGCTGTGGCAGGAGGTGCTGCAGGGCGCAGCGAAGAGCTGGCTTCTGCCAGGGGCTACTCGGCGCCTGCCTGTGGGGGTCCGGTGGTGTTTGAGGTTGGGACATGTGGCCAGCAGGCACCTGCCCTCTGGGGACCCCAGGGCCTGAACCTGCAGCGACCATAAGGCCTCACACCAATGAGGCCGCCTGAGGGGCTGGGTGACTTAGCTCTCAGTACCACAAAGATTTGAAGTGGGACCGGCAGGGCGGGTGGTGGGTCACCTGGTAGAGCGCACATGTTACCATGCACAAGGACCCGGGTTCAAATCCCCGTCCCCACCCGCAGGGGGGAAGCTTTCGCGGCAGTTCAGCAGGGCTGCAGGGGTCTCGACTCCTCTCTGTCTCTCCTTTCCCCCCTCTGTCTCTCCGTGTCTGTCATCCTCTATCAAAAAGAAATTGACAGGAAAAAAAACTGGCCACTGGGAATGGTGGAGCAGCGCTGGCACTAAGCCCCAGCAATCACCCCGGTGGCTTAAAAAAAGTTGGGGGGAGTTGGGCGGTAGTGCAGCGGGTTAAGCGCATGTGGCGCAAAGTCAAGGACCGGCGTAAGGATCCCGGTTCGAGCCCCCGGCTCCCCACCTGCAGGGGGCTCGCTTCACAGGCGGTGAAGCAGGTCTGCAGGTGTCTGTCTATCTCTCCCCCTCTCTGTCTTCCCCTCCTCTCTCCATTTCTCTCTGTCCTAGCCAACAACAATAGCAATAACAACAATAACAACAACAAGGCAAAAAAAAAAAAAAAAGGCAACAAAAATGGGGAAAATGGCCTCCAGCAGCAGTCGTTTCATAGTGCTGGCACAGAGTGACAGTGATAACCCTGGAGGAAAAATAAAAAGAAAGAAAAGAAAAGAAAAGAAAAACACTGGGAATCGGATGGTAGCACATCAGGTTAAGTGCATGTGGTGCAAAGCGCAAGGACCGGCGTAAAGATCTCAGTTCGAGCCCCCGGCTCCCCACGTGCAGGGGAGTCGCTTCACAGGCGGTGAAGCAGGTCTGCAGGTGTCTGTCTCTCCCCCTCTCTGTCTTCCCCTCCTCTCTCCATTCCTCTCTGTCCTATCCAATAACAATGACATCAATAACAATAGCAATAATAACTACAACAACAATAAAAAACAACAAGGGCAACAAAAGGGATAATAAAAAAATAAATAAACAAATATTTTTAAAAAAGAAAGAAGGGAGTCGGGCGGTAGTGCAGTGGGTTAAGCACACATGGTGCAAAGTGCAAGGACCGGTGTAAGGATCCCAGTTTGAGCCGCCGGCTCCTCACCTGCAGGGGAGTCGCTTCATGGGCAGTGAAGCAGGTCTGCAGGTGTCTGTCTTTCTCTCCCCCGCCTCTGTATTTCTCTCTGTCCTATCCAACGATGACATCAAGAACAACAACAGTAATAACTACAACAACAATAAAAAGACAACAAGGGCAACAAAAGGGAAAATAAATAAAATTTAAAAAAATAAAAAAGCAAGAAAGAAAACACTTCTTCTAGCGTTTGCCCTTCTTCCGCAGCCAGTCAACAGCGTCAGGTTGAGCCTGATGTCAAGTTTCGAGACCTCCTTTGAATCTGGAGAGGTGGCAGTGGTTGACTATGTGGGTCATAGTCTGTCTGGAGCCGCAGGGGCAGTTCGGGTCATCTCTGGCTCCCCAGCGATGGAACATAGCGGCGCACCGGCCATGGCCTGTTCGATAGCGATTGAGGAGGGCCCGATCATAACGTGCTAGGTCAAAGCCGGGTGGACGCTCGCAGGGGTCTGTGATGAGGTGTTTGTTCTTTACCTCAGCTGACTGCCAACTCTGTTTCCAAGAGTCTGGAACAGAGAAGTTCAGTGTAGGCGTAGGGGACCAGATTGGATGACGAGACGTCAAGCGTTGGACAGGGTGGGCGAAGATATCTGCATATATTGGCAGGTCCGGTCGAGCGTAGACGTGGGAAATGAACTTAGATGATGCTGCATCCCGGCGAATATCTGGCGGGGCGATGTTGCTAAGAACTGGCAGCCATGGAACCGGGGTGGAACGGATGGTTCCAGAAATGATCCTCATGGAGGAATATAATTTGGAATCGACCAAGTGGACATGGGGGCTACGGAACCATACTGGGGCACAGTATTCTGCAGTGGAATAGCATAATGCCAGAGATGATGATCGTAGTGTGGAAGCGTTCGCGCCCCATGAGGAGCTGGCCAGTCTTGCAATGATGTGATTCCTCGCGCCCACCTTTGCTGCAGAAAACACTAAGCAGAACCTGGACTGGAGTGGATGTCTTGCACCAAAGTCAAAGACTATGGGGTGTGAGGGAGGCTTCAGGGCCTGGAACATGATGGCAGAGGAGGACCTTGTGGGGGGTGAATTGTCATGTGGAAAACTGAGAAATGTTACGCATGTACAAACTACTGTATTTTACTGTCGACCATAAATCATTAATCCCCCAATAAAGGAAAAAAATGGGGGGGAGCCTTGGACCCACAGAAATGCCCCTGAGCTTTTCCTCATGACTGTCCCCCTAAGCACCTGAATGGCGACCTGTCCCAGATTTTTTTTTTTTGCTTCCAGGGTTATTGCTGGGGCTCGGTGCCTGCACTATGAATCCACTGCTCCTGGAGGCTATTTCCCCCCTTTTGTTGCCCTTGTTGTTTATCATTGCTATTATCGTTGTTGTTAATGCAATTGTTGTTAGATAGGACAGAGAGAAATCGAGAGAGGAAGGGAAAACAGAGGGGGAGAGAAAGACAGACACCTGCAGACCTGCTTCACTGCTTGTGAAGGGACCCACCTGAAGGTGGGGAGCTGGGGGCTTGAACCGGGATCCTTACGCTGGTCCTTGCACTTTGCACCATGTGCACTTAGTCTGCTGCACTACTGCCTGGCCCCCAGGAATCACCATTTTTAATAGCTGAGTAGTATCCAGACCACAACTCGCTCAGCCACTCATCTGTTGTTGGACACCTGGGTTGCTTCCAGGCTTTGGCTGTTACACACTGTGCTGCTGTGAACACAGGATGGGTGTGTTTGGTTCCAGAAGCTCTGTCCATCCAAGCTTGTCACCAGTTCTGGCTGATAAATGGACCATCAGGGCCCATAAACATTTTGTGTTATGCTATGTTCTTTTTTGTTTTATTTTATTTTTTACTAGACCCCTGCTGAGCTCTGGCTCATGGCAGTGCTGGGGATTGGACCCCTGGAGCCTCAGGCAGAGTCTTCCTGTAGAACCATTCTGCTTTTTCCTGAGCACTATTCTTATCATTTATTACTGTTATTATTTTACCCAGCTCTGGCTGATGGTGTTGCTGGGGACTGAACCTGGGACCTCAGAGCCTCATGGAGAAGAGTCTGTTTGTAGAAGCATTATGCTGTCTCCCCAGCTTTATTATTACTTATTATTTCTATATCAGAGTCCTGCTGAGCTCTGGCCGGTGGTGGTGTTGGGGATGGAAACTGGGGTATCAGAGCCTCAGGCAGGAGAGTCTTTTTCGTTGTAATATATGAATTATTCACTTAATAATAGAAATAGGTGAAGGATGGGTGGATATAGATAGATATAGGAAGGAGGTGGGTGGGGAGGGAGAAGGAGGGAGAAGACCGAGCCCTCCTCAGTCCTGGCTGCTGCTGCTGGTGGCTCTGGGGATGTGACCTGTGCTCACTGGGGCCTCAGACCTCCAGGCTGTGCTCCAACAGGCTGGTCTCTCTCCTTGGCCCTCAAAATTGATTACAAAATGATTGCTTAGGGCTGGAAAGACATCACACTGGTGCTGCAAACAATTCTCCTGCTTCCAGAAAAGATCAAGGAACGTTTGTGGAAACTCATTTTATGGCACTCGTTATTTGTTTTTCCCAAAGCCCTGCTCAGCTCTGGCTGATGGTGGTGTTGGGAATTGAACCTGGGGCCTCGGAGCCTCAGGCAGGAGAACTGTTTGCAGAGTGATTCGCGGATGAGGGGGAGGCCTGCCGTTTTGGGAGGGTCTGCTGACGTGGCTGTTCTCTGCCTGGTCTCAGTTCTCCGTGTTCCTGGGCATCATTTTCTTCCTGGAGCTCACGGCAGGGATCCTGGCCTTTGTCTTCAAAGACTGGATCAAAGACCAGCTGTACTTCTTCATAAACAACAACATCCGGGCCTACAGGGACGACATTGACTTGCAGAACCTCATAGACTTCACACAGGAGTATGTAAGTCTGCTCTGTGTGCGGCCCACCCACAGCACCCTGCAGCCCCTCGCAGCCCCCTCCCACAACCCCACACCCCTCACAGGCCCCCACAGCTCCCCATGGCCCCCCACAAGCCCTCACAGTCCCCTACAGCCCCTCACAGCCCCCTGCAGGCCCCCATAGCTCCCCACATCCCCTATAGCCCCTCACAGCCCCCCACATCCCCTATAGCCCCTCACAGCCCCCCATAAGCCCCACAGTCCCCTATAGCCCCTTACAGCCCCTCACAGCCACCCACAAGCCTCACAGCCCCCTATAGCCCCTCACAGCCCCCCACATCCTCTACAGCCCCTCACAGCCCCCCACAAGCCCCACAGTCCCCTACAGCCCCTCACAGCCCCCCCACAACCCCACAGCCCCCCACATCCTCTACAGCCCCTCACAGCCACCCACAAGCCCCACAGTCCCCTACAGCCCCTCACAGCCCCCCCACAACCCCCACAGCCCCCCACATCCTCTACAGCCCCTCACAGCCACCCACAAGCCCCACAGCCCCCTACAGTCATTCACAAGCCCCCACAGTCCCCCACAGCCCCACAGCATCCCACAAACTCCATAGTCCCTCACAGGCCCCCACAGCCCCCCCACAACCCCCACAGCCTCCCACAAACTCCTTAGCCCCTCACAGGCCCCCGAAGTCCCCCATAGCTCCCCCCACATCCCCTACAACCCTTCATAGCCACCCACAAGCACCCACAGTCCCCCACAGCCCCCCACAAACTCCATAGCCCCTCACAGACCCCTGCAGTCCCCCACAGCCCCCACAAACTCCATAGCCCACTACAACCCCCACAGCCCCCCACAAACTCCATAGCCTCTCACAGGCCCCCACAGCCCCCCCAAACTCCATAGCCCCCTCACAGGCCCCTGCAGTCCCCCACAGCCCCCCACAAACTCCATAGCCCCTCACAGGCCCCTGCAGTCCCCCACAGCCCCCCACAAACTCCATAGCCCACTACAACCCCCACAGCCCCCCACAAACTCCATAGCCTCTCACAGGCCCCCACAGCCCCCCACAAACTCCATAGCCTCTCACAGGCCCCCATAGTCCCCCAACCCCCCACAGCCCCTCACAGGCCCCCACAGCCCCCCATGGCTCCCCATAGGCCCCACAGCCCCCTGCAGGCCCCCTGCAGCTCCCCCCCAGTCCCCTACAGCCACCCATAGCTCTACACAGACTCCACAGCCCCCTTGCAGCCTCCACAGCCCCCTGCAGGCCCCCACAGTCCCCCCTGCAGCCCCCCACAGGCCCCCATATCCCCCCGTGGCCCCTCACAGGTACCCCACAGTCCGTCCACCTTGGTGTGTGGCTGCTGCTGCCCGAGAGGCTATGGGTGTCAGGTCTGTGCCTGTGAGGAGGGTAGGCCCCATGTCCACTTCTCCATTCCAGCAGAGCTGAGGGGCGAGGGTGAGACTGGGGCCAGGGCCACAACTCTAGTCCTATGTGAGTGCTGAGCACAGGGCCTGTGGGCCAGAAGCCGGTGCAGAGTGGGGCTCCCTTGCCCTGCCCCTCATGGTCCCCCCATGCCCCCCACTCCACGGCCGGCCATGACCCTCAATCCCCGATCTCCCCACATAGTCAGAGAGAAATAGAAAGGAGAAGGAAAAGAGAGGGAGAGAGACAGAAACTCCTGTAGCCCTGTTCCCCCGCTTGGGAAACTTCTCCTGCAGATGGGGAGCGGGGGCTTGAACCTGGGTCTTGGAGCCCTGTAACATGCGTTGTATAACAGTGTGAGCCCTGCCTGGCTGCTCCTGCCACTCTCTGTCCGTCACAGTGTGGAGTCTTCAGCTGCTGTGGGTTCTGGAAACCTCGAGGTGGCCAACCCTGATGTGCGCTCAAGCTCACTAAGTGTGCTAAAGAGAACGTCTGTCCAGTCGGCTGAGAGCTTGTCAGTGCATGAAGTGTTGGACCCTGAAGTATGAGGTCCTGAGTTCAATCCCCAGGTGTGCATGTGCGAGAGTGAGGCTCTGGTCCTCTCCCTCTTCTCTGATATTAATCAGTGAATAAAATCTTAAAGGCAATCTCAAGAACAGACAACCACAACAAGGGCAACAAAATGGGGGAAAATGGCCTCCAGGAGCAGTGGATTCGTAGTGCAGGCACTGAGCCCCAGCAATAACCCTGGAGGCAAAAAACAACAACAACAACAAAGGAGGAGAAGAAGAAGAGTAGACTAGTCCACTGGGGTGCTGGGAAATTGATGGCTTTGGAGGGGTCACAGAGAGGGGTGTTGTTAGGGCATCTCTCCTGTGTGGAACCATACGCCTCAGTTTTTTTTGTGGTTTTTTTTTTTTTTTTTTTTTTTTTTTTTTGCCTCCAGGGTTATTGCTGGAGCTCGCTGCCTGCACTATGAATCCACTGCTCCTGGAGGCTCATTTCCCTCAATTTGTTGCCCTTGTTGTTGTTACTGTTATTGTTGTCATTGCTGTTGGACAGGACAGAGAGAAATGGAGAGAGGAGGGGAAGACAGAGAGGGGGAGAGAAAGACAGACACCTGCAGACCTGCTTCACCGCCTGTGAAGCGACTGCCCTGTAGGTAGGTGCCTGGCTAGCTTCGCGGGTGGGAGATGGCCAGGGAGTTGTGGCTGAGCTGGGAACGCAGTTCAATCTTCATTGATAAGTGAGGATGCAGTGCAATCAATCTAATCTCTCTTCATTAGAAAATTCTGTCCTTTATCTCTCCTGAGGCGGAAGTGTCAGGTCGGAAGAGGATGTAGGCTAGGGGGTGGGGAGAAGGAAAAAGCACATGCGGAAGTATCTAGCTTGCATCTAACCAGTGGGGATTAAACCAGTGCCCTGCAGGCATGGCTGTTCTCAGTTAAAGCAGTGATTATGTAAATAGACCACAGAAGAGGACTTAGAAGCAGAATTAGAAGCAGACTAACAGGTAGGGAGCTGGGGTCCTTGCCGACCTGCGCTTAACCCGCTGTGTGCTACCACCCGGCCCCCACTCCTCAGATCTTTTTTTTTTTTTTTTTTTTGCCTCCAGGGTTACTGCTGGGGCTCAGTGCCTGCACCATGAATCCACTGCTCCTGGAGGCCATTTTTTTCCCCTTTTGTTGCCTTTGTTGTTGTAGCCTTGTTGTAGTTATTGTTGTTGTTGTTGATGTCTTTGTTGTTGGATAGGGCAGAGAGAAATGGAGAGAGGAGGGGAAGACAGAGGGGCAGAGAAAGACACCGACAGACCTGCTTCATTGCCTGTGAAGCGACTCCCCTGCAGGTGGGGAGCCAGGGGCTCGAACCTGGATCCTTACTCCGGTCCTTGCACTTTGCGCCACGTATGGTTAACCTGCTGCGCTACCCCTAACTTCTCACATCTTATAATGTGGAAAACCAGTGTTTAAACCAACACACTGGCAGTGGAGAGCTACTGGCAGTGGAAGAGGCAGACAGCAGAGCAGAATTGGGCGGGGGCTGAGCTCAGGGTCTTGGGGCCCAGGCTCCAGTGAGACCCTCACCTTGAGAGCCTTTATTGGCTTGGACAGAGAGAACATGAGAGAGGACGGGGATATAGAGAGGGAGACAAACACAGACACCTGAAGACTTGCTTTGCCACTGGTGAAGCTTTCCCTCTGCAGGTCATGAATGGAATCTGGTGATGATTGCACTTGGTGATAATCTGTTTAGGTCTGAAGGTCAAAATCTTACAAGGTGAGGCCGTCCGCCTCCTGCCCCTCAGTCTCCACCATTGTGTCTGTTCTTCTGCAAGGTGTTTAACCAAGTGCACCACCTCTGGGCCTCCTGGTCCCCTGGGTCCCTGGTCCGCCACTTGCTATATTTTAACGAGGTGACTGGATGTTTTACTTGGAACTGTAAGTAAATAGAGTTGCTTTAAAATGCCAGAGGAGGGGGTAATGTGCACGTTACAATGTAGGAGGACCCAGGTTCAACCCCCTGGTCCCTACCTGCAGGGCAAGCTTCATGAGTGGTGAAGCAGGGCTACAGGTATGTCCCTTTCCTCTTGATGTTGCTCTGTCTGTATCTAAATATTAAATAAATAAATAAATAAATAAATAAAATCTGAAATTTCAGAGGTCAGCTGCTCTAACGTACATGTTACAGTGCACAAGGACCCGGCTACAAGTCCCCAGTACCCACCTGCAGGGAGAAAAGGTCTGTGAGTGGTGTCTCTCTTCCTCTCTATCACCCCCACCCCTCTTGACTTTTGACAGTTTTTTTAAAAATTATTTATTCCCTTTTGTTGCCCTTGTTGTTTTATTGTTGTAGTTATTGATGTCATCGTTGTTAGATAGGACAGAGAGAAATGGAGAGAGGAGGGGAAGACAGAGAGGGGGAGAGAAAGACAGACACCTGCAGACCTGCTTCACGGCCAGTGAAGCGACTCCCCTGCAGGTGGGGAGCCCGGGGCTCCAACTGGGTTCCTTACTCTGGTCCTTGTGCTTTGCGACACATGTGCTTAACCCATTGTGCTACCGCCCGACTCCCGACTTTTGACAGTTTCTATCCCATCAATAAAGATAACAAAAAACGTAAATAAAAACAAAATTTCAGTGTGGAATTGAGCCTCTCTGCAGCCCTGGTCTCTGGCCAATTGTAGAAGGGTGCACAAGGCCTCTCAGAGCCCCTGCAGCCATGACCTGCCTGCTGTATTTGATGAGGCTCCTCAAGACTGCTTAGGAGGCGGGGGGGGGGGGGGGGGGGCAGCATTCTGGGTGAGAGGCTGGGGCTGGACCTTGGGGCCTGTCTGCAGAGCCTGGTGTCTGGCCCACTGCACCGCTTCCTGGGCTGCCCAATAAAGTGATTTTAAATCTGTTCAGGTCTGAAGGTCAAAATCTTTTTTTTTTTTTTTAATATTTATTCCCTTTTGTTGCCCTTGTTTTATTGTTGTAGTTATTGTTGTTATTGATGTCGTCGCTGTTGGATAGGACAGAGAGAAATGGAGAGAGGAGGGGAAGACAGAGAGGGGGAGAGAAAGACAGACACCTGCAGACCTGCTTCACCGCCTGTGAAGCGACTGCCCTGCAGGTGGGGAGTGGGGGGCTCGAACTGGGATCCTGACACCAGTCCTTGCGCTTTGCGCCACGTGCGCTTAACCCGCTGCGCCACCACCCGACTCCCTGAAGGTCAAAATCTTACAAGGTGAGGCCGTCCGCCTCCTGCCCCTCAGTTTCCACCATTGTGTCTGTTCTTCTGCAAAGTTTCTGCCCAGAGTTCCTAGCCCAGCATGTGCTTGGGGGCAGAGAAGGGCATCCCTTCTTTTCTTTTGTTGTCTGTTTATTTGTTTGTTTATTTATTGGTACCCCGTTGCTCTGCCTTTCCCTAGTGCCTGCTGGGTCCTGGGCCTCCTGGGCCCCTGAGGCCTGGTCTTCCTGACTCTGGTCTCCTGGTTCCCCGATCACCTGGGCCTCCTGGTTCCCTGGTCACCTGGGCCCCATGCCCCCACCCCTGCACCCCACTTTTGCACAGTCACTCAGGGCCTGGGGGCGGCACAGCCTAATGGTGAGTGTGGCTCCAGTGTGTCCTAACTCTCTCCTGTTTGCTCTAGTGGCAGTGCTGTGGGGCTTTTGGAGCTGATGATTGGAACCTAAATATTTACTTCAATTGCACAGATTCCAATGCCAGTCGAGAGCGCTGCGGCGTGCCCTTCTCCTGCTGCACTAAAGACCCCGCGGTGAGAGACCAGCACCTGCCCCCACGCTGCTCCCAGCCCCTCCACCTGCCCTGCTCCCCACACCCAGCTCCCAGCCCCTCCACCTGCCCTGCTCCCCAAACCCTGCTCCCAGCCCCTCCAACTGCCCCTGCTCCCCACACCCTGCTCCCAGTCCCTACACCTGCCCCTGCTCCCCAAACCCTGCTCCCAGCCCCTCCAACTGCCCCTGCTCCCCACACCCTGCTCCCCTGCCTCTGCACCTGCCCCTGCTCCCCACACCCAGCTCCCCTGAAATCCACCTGCCCCTGCACACCACACCCTGCTCCCAGCCCCTCCACCTGCCCCTGCTCCCCAACCCTGCTCCCCTGCCCCTCCACCTGCCAGTGCTCCCCACACCCTGCTCCCCTAGTAGCCCTGACCCCTGCTCCGCTAGTAGCCCTGACCCCTGCTCCCCTAGTAGCCCTGACCCCTGCTCCCCTAGTAGCCCTGACCCCTGCTCCCCAAGTAGCCCTGACCTTGGCTCCCCGAGGAGCCCTGACCCCTGCTCCCCTAGTAGCCCTGACCCCGGCTCCCCTAGGAGCCCTGACCCCTGCTCCCCTAGTAGCCCTGACCCTGCTCCCCTAGTAGCCCTGACTCCGACTCCCCTAGTAGCCCTGACTCCTGCTCCCCTAGTAGCCCTGACCTTGGCTCCCCGAGGAGCCCTGACCCCTGCTCCCCTAGTAGCCCTGACCCCGGCTCCCCTAGGAGCCCTGACCCCTGCTCCCCTAGTAGCCCTGACCCTGCTCCCCTAGTAGCCCTGACTCCGACTCCCCTAGTAGCCCTGACTCCTGCTCCCCTAGTAGCCCTGACCCTGCTCCCCTAGTAGCCCTGACCTTGGCTCCCCGAGGAGCCCTGACCCCTGCTCCCCTAGTAGCCCTGACCCCTGCTCCCGTAGTAGCCCTGACCCTGCTCCCCTAGTAGCCCTGACTCCGACTCCCCTAGTAGCCCTGACTCCTGCTCCCCTAGTAGCCCTGACCCTGCTCCCCTGGTAGCCCTGACCCCTGATCCCCTAGTAGCCCTGACCCCGGCTCCCCTAGGAGCCCTGACCCCTGCTCCCCTAGTAGCCCTGACCCTGCTCCCCTAGTAGCCCTGACTCCGACTCCCCTAGTAGCCCTGACTGCTGCTCCCCTAGTAGCCCTGACCCTGCTCCCCTAGTAGCCCTGACCCCTGCTCCCCTAGTAGCACTGACCCCTGCTCCCCTAGTAGCCCTGACCCTGCTCCCCTAGTAGCCCTGACCCCTGCTACCCTAGGAGCCCTGACCCCTGCTCCCCTAGGAGCCCTGACCCCTGCTCCCCTAGTAGCCCTGACCCCTGATACCCTATTAGCCCTGACCCTGCTCCCCTAGTAGCCCTGACCCCTGCTCCCCTAGTAGCCCTGACCCCTGCTCCCCTAGGAGCCCTGACCCCTGCTCCCCTAGGAGCCCTGACCCCTGCTCCCCTGGGAGTCCTGACCCCTGCTCCCATAGTAGCCCTGACCCCTGATACCCTATTAGCCCTGACCCTGCTCCCCTAGTAGCCCTGACCCCTGCTCCCCTAGTAGCACTGACGCCTGCTCACCTAGTAGCCCTGACCCTGCTCCCCTAGTAGCCCTGACCCCTGCTCCCCTAGGAGCCCTGACCCCTGCTCCCCTAGGAGCCCTGACCCCTGCTCCCCTAGTAGCCCTGACCCCTGATACCCTATTAGCCCTGACCCTGCTCCCCTAGTAGCCCTGACCCCTGCTCCCCTAGTAGCCCTGACCCCTGCTCCCCTAGGAGCCCTGACCCCTGCTCCCCTAGGAGCCCTGACCCCTGCTCCCCTGGGAGCCCTGACCCCTGCTCCCCTAGGAGCCCTGACCCCTGCTCCCCTAGGAACCCTGAACCCTGCAACCCTAGGAGCCCTGACCCCTGCTCCCCTAGGAACCCTGACCCCTGCTCCCCTAGGAGCCCTGACCCCTGCTTTCCAGAGCCTCTATGCCCATCTCCTGCTGCAATAAAGACCTGTGGTGAGCGCCCCTCTGGCCCTCTGCTCCCCCCAACCCCCACTGCTACCCTTCCCCCCTCCCCCTGCACCTTCCCCTCCCCCTGCCACCCAGGGCTGTGGTGCACCCCACCCTCCTCCTGCTGCACTAAATCCCTGTGATCAGCACCCCTGCACCACTCGGCTCTGGGGAAGGTGCCCACTGGGCCATCCACCTCCCTCCATGGGTGGGTCTCTCCTGGGCCAGTGGCCCTCCCCAGATGCCCACTGTCCCCCCTTGGTCTGGGGCCACACTGTGAGTCTGGGGTGCCAAGGGACAAGAGGGACCCATATGGAGCGGCCAGGCTACCCGGTGGCAGCCACGCAGCCTCACGGAGGACGAGGGTCACTGCCAATTAGCCTCCGCCATCAGGGTTTGGAGTGAACCCTGCCAGCTTCACTCGGAGTCAGGATCCCTCCAGGCTCAGTGTAGACACCCTCAGCAGGCTCTGACAGGGCTCAGGATCCCTCCAGGCTCAGTGTAGACACCCTCAGCAGGCTCTGACAGGGCTCAGGATCCCTCCAAGCTCAATGTAGACACCCTTAGCAGGCTCTGACAGGGCTCAGGACTCAGGACTCAGGATCCCTCCAGGCTCAGTGTAGACGCCCTCAGCAGGCTCTGACAGGGTTCCAGGCTCAGGATCCCTCAAGGCTCAGTGTAGACACCCTCAGCAGGCTCTGACAGGATTCCAGGCTCAGGATCCCTCCAGGCTCAGTGTAGACACCCTCAGCAGGCTCTGACAGGGCTTAGGATCCCTCCAGGCTCAGTGTAGATGCCCTCAGCAGGCTCTGACAGGGCTCAGGATCCATCCCGGCTCAGTGTAGACACCCTCAGCAGGCTCTGACAGGGCTCTGGGGTCAGGATCCATCCCGGCTCAGTGTAGACACCCTCAGCAGGCTGTGATAGGGCTCAGGGCTCAGGATCCATCCAGGCCTACTGTAGACACCCTCAGCAGGCTCTGACAGGGCTCAGGGCTCAGGATCCCTCTAGGCTCAGTGTAGACACCCTCAGCAGGCTCTGACAGGGCTCAGGATCCCCCCAGGCTCAGTGTAGACACCCTCAACAGGCTCTGACAGGGCTCAGGATCCCTCCAGGCTCAGTGTAGACACCCTCAGCAGGCTCTGACAGGGCTCAGGATCCCTCCAGGCTCAGTGTAGACACCCTCAGCAGGCTGACAGGGCTTAGGATCCCCCCAGGCTCAGTGTAGACACCCTCAGCAGGCTCTGACAGGGCTCAGGATCCCCCCAGGCTCAGTGTAGACACCCTCAGCAGGCTGTGATAGGGCTCAGGGCTCAGGATCCATCCAGGCCTACTGTAGACACTCTCAGCAGGTTCTGACAGGGCTCAGGGCTCAGGATCCCTCTAGGCTCAGTGTAGACACCCTCAGCAGGCTCTGACAGGGCTCAGGATCCCCCCAGGCTCAGTGTAGACACCCTCAGCAGGCTCTGACAGGGCTCAGGATCCCTCCAGGCTCAGTGTAGACACCCTCAGCAGGCTCTGACAGGGCTCAGGATCCCTCCAGGCTCAGTGTAGACACCCTCAGCAGGCTGACAGGGCTCAGGATCCCCCCAGGCTCAGTGTAGACACCCTCAGCAGGCTCTGACAGGGCTCAGGATCCCCCCAGGCTCAGTGTAGACACACTCAGCAGGCTCTGACAAGGCTCAGGGCTCAGGATCTCTCCAGGCTCAATGTAGACACTCTCAGCAGGCTCTGACAGGGCTCAGGACTCAGGATCCCTCCAGGCTCAGTGTAGACGCCCTCAGCAGGCTCTGACAGGGCTCAGGGCTCAGGATCCCTCCAGGCCTAGTGTAGACACCCTCAGCAGGTTCTGACAGTGCTCTGGGGTCAGGATCTATCCCGGCTCAGTGTAGACACCCTCAGCAGGCTCTGACAGGGCTTGGGGGGTCAAGATCCCTCTGGCCTCAGTGTAGACACCCTCAGCAGGCTCTGATAGGGCTCCAGGGGTCAGGATCCATCCCGGCTCAGTGTAGATGCCCTCAGCAGGCTCTGACAGGGTTCTGGGGCTCAGGATCCATCCTGGCTCAGTGTAGACGCCCTCAGCAGGCTCTGACAGGGTTCTGGGGGTCAGGATCCATCCTGGCTCAGTGTAGACGCCCTCAGCAGGCTCTGACAGGGCTCAGTGTAGATGCCCTCAGCAGGCTCTTGACAGGGCTCCAGGGGTCAGGATCCCTCCGGCCTCAGTGTAGACACCCTCAGCAGGCTCTGACAGCGCTCCGGGGTCAGGATCCCCTCTAGCAGGCTCTCAGTGTAAACACCCTCAGCAGGCTCTGACAGGGCTCGGGGGTCAGGATCCCTCCCGGCTCAGTGTAGACACCCTCAACAGGCTCTGATAGGGCTCAGGGAGTCAGGATCCATTCTAGCAGCCCCTCAGTGTAGACACCCTCAGCAGGCTCTGATAAGGCTCAGGGATCAGGATCCTTTCTGGCAGGCCCTTTGTAGACCCTCTCCAGCAACACTTAGTGGGGAACCCCTTCACCCCACAGACTCCACACAGGCCACATGGTTGCCAGGGAAGAGACCCGGATGTGGCAGTGACAGTGGCTGTGCCTGCTGGTGTCACCCAGAAACCACAAGGGCATGTTGCAGCTGGACATGGTGGCCCTCCTGGCCAGGCCCCCGTCCAGTCTGGTGGGCAACCCATCTCTGGGGAGGGGTTCCGACCAGTGACCCTGAACAGAGGTTCTGAGTGGCAGATCCTCCCTGACTTCCCGGGCCCTGTGATGGGCAGCTGTGTATGTGAGGCATGTGCGAGGTGTGTTTGAGGCATGTGTGAGACATGTGCCATGTGTGAGACATGTGTGAAATATGCACGAGGCATGTGCTGTGTGTCAGACGTGTGGATGGCGTGTGTAAGGCATGTGGGAGGTATGTGTGTGGGATATGTGAGGTGTGTGTGAGACGTGTGGACTGTGCACGAGGCATGTGGGAGGTGTGTGAGGCATGTGTGAGGCGTGTGTGAGGCGTGTGTGAGGCGTGTGCTGTGTGTGCAAGGAAGGGCAGGAGCTGCTCTGACGCCCTGTCTCCCCCCAGGAGGATGTCATCAACACGCAGTGCGGCTACGACACACGGCAGAGACCAGTAAGTGAGGTTCTGTGTGCGCCGTGGTGGGCGGGAGCCCTGGACGTGGGCTGACCACTGTGCTCTCCCCAAGGAGGTGGACCAGCAGGCCGTCATCCACACCAAGGGCTGCGTGCCGCAGTTTGAGAAATGGCTGCGAGACAACCTGACCATCGTGGCTGGCATTTTCATCGGGGTGGCCCTGCTGCAGGTAGGCTGTGCGGAGAGACCTGGTGGGTGCAGGTGCTGGGCCCCAGGGTCGTGGCAGACATGGGCACAGCCTCGGACCCCACCCCCTGAGCAGGCAGGGCGTCTCCGCGCAGACGTGGATGGAGGGGAGGGTGCACGGGCTATGGACTGCAGTCGCGGGTGCAGAGCTGGCTGGGCCCGGGGCCAACATCGGATTAGCCTCCCCGGTACTGAGGGGACGGGCCATGCCACCAGGATGTCCCCTTGTGGGCATCTACCTCCTGTCAGTGCTGCTCTGGGCAGGGCAGCCGAGGTTGAGGAGATGACAAGGCTGTTGTCAGGTGACGGGGAGATGGTCTGCACCCACTGCCGGGTCAATGTGAGGTGAGGTCAGGTCTGCCCACAGTGCACCTCCTCTCAGAATTCCACCTTTATGAAAAAAATGGCCTCGTGATCCTAGGTTTACACAGAGGTGTGGGGAACAAGGTGTGAAGGGGGTGGGTGGGTGTGGGGAGCCCCAGCTGCGTGTGGGGAGCCCCAGGTGCGTGTGGAGAGCCCCAGGTGGGCGTGGAGAGCCCCAGGTGCATGTGGGAAGCCCCAGGAGGGTATAGAGAGCCCCAGGAGGGTGTGGAGAGCCCCAGATGCGTGTAGGGAGCCCCAGTAGGGTGTGGAGAGCCCCAGGTGTGTGTGGGGAGCTCCACGTGGGTGTGGGGAGCTCCAGGTGCGTGTAGGGAGCCCCAGGTAGGCGTGGGGATCCCAGCTGCGTGTGGGGAGCTCCACGTGGGTATGGGGAGCCCCAGGTGCATGTGGGGAGCCCCAGGTGGGTGTGGGGAGCCCCAGGTACGTGTGGGGAGCCCCAGGTGCGTGTAGGGAGCCCCAGGTGCATGTGGGGAGTCCCCATATGGGTGTGGGGAGCCCCAGGTGGGTGTGGGGAGCCCCAGGTGGGTGTGGGGAGTCCCATGTGGTCATGGGGAGCCCCACGTTTGTGGGTGTGGGGAGTCCCCAGGTGGATGTGGGGAGCACCAGGTGGATGTGGGGAGCACCAGATGGATGTGGGGAGCACCAGGTGGGTGTGGGGAGCCCCAGGTGGGTGTGGGGATGAGCTGTGCCAATACAATGTACCCTTTTTATATTTATTTTTATTTATTACTACTATTTTATATTTATTTAATTTATTTTTCTTTTCTTTTTTATAAGAAATTTTTATAATCTTTATTTATTAGATAAATACAGCCAGAAATTTAGAGGGAAGGGGATATATATATATATATATATATAGAGAGAGAGAGAGAGAGACAGACAGACAGACAGACACCTGCAGCCCTTCACCACTTGCAAAGCTTCACCACTTGCAAAGCTTTCCCCTGCAGGTGGGGACTGGGGGCTTGAACTTGGTTCCTTGCACATTGTAGCATGTGCGCTCAACCAGGTGTGCTACCACCTGGCCCCTTTTCTTTTCTTTTTAACAATTATATTTTATTTATTTATTGGATAAAGACAGAAAGAAATTGAATGGTGGGGGTAGGGAGAGAGAGAGGGAGAGGCAGACACCTGCAGCCCTGCTCCACCACTTATGAAGCTTCCCCCCTGCAAGTGGGGGAGCTGGGACTTGAACCTGGGTCCTTGTGCACTGTGATGTGTGCTCAACCAGATGTACCACTGCCCAGCCCCAGGCCTCCTTTAAATACACTAGAAACTACTAAATAGAAACTTGCTGACTTTTGAAGACGTGTTTGTTAACGAGCAAGGGCGGGAGAGGGGACGGGGAATGTCTGGGCCTGCGACATGGAGAGGACTCAGACCAGTGCTTTGCCCACCGCACCAGCTCCAGGCCGCCCGGCTGTGGTCTTCACAGGATGGGTGTGGGGGCTGAGTGGCCGCACCTGGTGGAGAGCATGTCACCAGGTGTGACAGCCTGGACTCTGCAGGCGTCGGGCTGCAGTGCTGTTGGATTTCTCTTTCTGTCTCTCTGTCTCTGACTGTCAGAGAAATGGCCACCTGGACCGGTGGGCTGGTGCTGGCACTGGGGGGAAGTAAATTTTAGCAGTGGGCAGATGGCTCAGCTGGCAGAGTGCAGGACTTGTGCCTGTGGCTCTTGGGTCTCTCCCGGGCTTCATGTGCACTGGGGAGCATCTCTGGCCCTCTGCTCTTCTCTCTTTCACATAAGGTAAAGTATAAAGTTGTTTAAAAAGCAGAAACAAGGGGGTCAGGCGGTAGCACAGCGGGTTAAGCGCACGCGGCATGAAGTGTAAGGACAGGCATAAGGATCCCGGTTTGAGCCCCCGGCTCCCCACCTGCAGGGCAGTCGCTTCACAGGCGGTGAAGCAGGTCTGCAGGTGTGTGTCTTTCTCTCCCCCTCTCTGTCTTCCCCTCCTCTCTCCATTTCTCTCTGTCCTATCCAACAACGACAACATCAACAACAATAATAACTACAACAAAACAAGGGCAACAACAAATAATAATAAATTTTTGAAAAGCAGAAACAAGGGGCCCGGTGGTGGCACACCTGGTTAAGCATACGTGTTACAATGTGCAAGGACCTGGGTTTGAGTCCCTGGTCCCCACCTGTAGGGGGAAAACTTTGCAAGTTGAAGCAGGTCTCTTTTCTCTCTCTCTGTCTCCTCCTTCCCTCTTGATTTCTGGATGTCTCTATCCGATAAATACAGATAATATAAAATAAATAAAAAGCAGAAAGTAGGAATGCCAACTCTGACTCTACCCTTCCTCCCTCAGATCTTCGGGATCTGCCTTGCCCAGAACCTGGTCAGTGACATTGAGGCCGTGAGGGCCAGCTGGTAGTGCGGCCACCCAGCCCTGGACAGAGGCCCCACGCGCCCTCCTCCACACCGCGTGGACCTGCCCACCCAGCCCGCCATGTGGGGCCCCAAGGAGCTTGGCCAGAAGGCAGCATGGAGCACCTGGACGTGGTGGAGTCTGTGGACGCTGGGTGCTCACCACGGGCGGCGCAGGGCAAAGCATTTGGGGACTGTCTTGTCACCTGGACAATGGCTGGACGATGGTGGGGGCGGCAGCCTCAGGGAGCCCTCCTCAAGCACTGTGCCCCCCAGCCAGCCCCTCCGGCCACGTCCACGGCATCCTGCAGGAAGCTTTGGGCTTGTGGACTCAGTGTGGCCTCCTGTGTCCAGGTGTGGACAGCGGGCACAGGCCGTGCGGTCCTGCGGGACGGGGGGCCTTGCCTGCTTTGCCATCCTTGTGCTGCCCCTCCCCAGGCAGGAGTCTGTCCCCCCCAATTCTCAGTGTCTTCCCCACTCAGCCTTGGCTTCCTGGGGCCTCCCAGCATGACCACCGGGCCCCAGGCACGAATCCTACCACGTCACCGTCCCGTCCCCCCCCAGCCGGGACACGTGTGACCATCCCCCAGACTGTGACATGCATGATGGCATTCTTCCCAGACTGTGACACATGTGTGACCGTTCCCTCAACCGTGACATGTGACCATCCCCCAGACTGTGACATGTGTGACCGTCCCCCCAGACTGTGACACACATATTGGCATCTTTCCAGACCGTGACTTGTGTGATGGCGCCCTGCCCAGGGGTTGACGGCACAGGCTGTGGTGTGTCCTCTCTGGCTGCACCAGGCAGCAGGGCCCCACACGGTCACCCACCTTGTAGGCTCTGGCCTCCCGTCCCCCCAGGCCTGGCTGACTGTCAGTGGTGGTTGCTGCTTCTCCAGGGCCGGTGGCCATCTCAGGATACAGGTGTGTGAGGTCAGAACCCTGCCTGCCGGGCAGACAAAGCTGTGCGGAGTCGCTGAGCAGCCTGGATTCAGGGGTGCCCAGCCCCCTATTTGGGGGGGGCAGGTGTGAGTGTTGGGGCCTGGGAGGTACCACCCTGCATGGTGGTCAGCTCCCTTGGGAAGCCCTTGAGTGCCTCTCAGGGCTGGGCTGTGTGTTTGGGCCTCCTGCCTCTGGGGGTCTGGGGCCTGGACTTCCTTCCCTGCTGGGTGGTCATGGGTGCCCTCTCTTCCTGGAGCTGCCTGCCCTTTGGGTGTCATCCCTGGCAGAGGCATTCCCTCTGGGGACTGTCCTGTGGCCGTCAGCAGGCTCCCTCCCTCCCTCCCTCCCGCCTCTGGGCCAGGCCTGAGCTCTGGACTCTGAGCACCTGCACTTTCCGTGCTGCAGGGTCGGGGGGCTGTCGTGAATAAAGGTGGTTCTGCCTTGCGGCTGTCGGTCCTCTTCCTCACTGATGCCGGGAGCACCCTGGGCCCCAGGTCCGAGTGGGAATTCACAAAGTGAGAGAGCAGGGTAGCCGAGCTTCCTGGGGGGTGGACCACAGCCAGAGCCCAGCCCTGGGCAGAGCAGAGCTGGGGTGTGGAGGCTGCTTGGGGGGTGATGACCACCCTCTGGGGAGTGGACTGAGAGCCCAGCCCCGGGTTGAGCAGATATGAGAGCCACAGAGGTTCAGAGTTGGGGTTTGATGGCCCCCTGCAGCATGGGCCATGACCAGAATGTATAACATTTCTCAGTTTTCTTGAAAACATTTTTATTATTTGAAGTTTTGTTTAACAAGACAGACCAGGGTACCACTCCCCCATCACCGGCTCAGATACTGAACCTGGGACCCGACAGGCAGCTGGACTCAGTGGGCAGCCCCTGGCCTGCAGCTGCCCCTCCGGGCAGGAGTGTCCTCCCAGAGAAATGCCAGCGTCAATGTCTTTCACTGCCCCCTACACCGCAGAAGACTCCAGTCTGTAATGCGCGGGCCCTGACGCCCAGTCGTGGGGTTCGAGAAAGGAAGCAGTTTGCTTTAGCTTGCTGGAGACGTGAGGTAAAATGCTGCTTGACTCTAAAGGGCTGGTCAGTGCAAGGGCCATTGACTGCACAACTGGAGGCCTCTCTGCCTTTGGGGTTTGCTCCCTCGGGAAGGGGCTGCCCAAACACTGGGGTGGCCACGAATGCCAGGGCCCTCAGGTGTTAAGGAAACTTGTTAGGAAGGATTCTGGGCAGGTGCATTGGGAAGCAACCCCCCCTGCCCCACCCAGCGTCTCTGTAGGGGGCAGGGGGTCCCCCCTCCAGCTCCCTCTTTGCTCGCAGTGCCCTGTGCCAGATCTCTGCTCCCTACACCTGCTGTCCTTTCTGCCCCTGGGTGTCTGGCTGCATCCTCTTACTGCCTTCCTGGCCCTTGTCCCCCCCCCCCCCATGCTGGGGGGGGAGAGGGGAAGAGAGAGAGCGTAAGGGAGAGAGGGGGAGATAGGAATAGGGGAGAAGGGAGAGAGGCAGGGTGAGGGAAAGGGGGAGATAGGGATGGGGAGAGGGAGACAGAGAGACAGTGAGAGAGAGAGCTGGGTGGTGGTGTACCAGGTTAAGTGCACATAATATGAAAAGCCAAGGACCAGCCCCCTGGTTCCCACCTGCAGGGGGAAGCTTCTCAAGTGGTGAAACAGGCTGCAGGGGTCTCCGTCTCCCTCTCTAACTCCCCCTCCTCTTTCAGATTTCTTTCTGTCCTATCCAATGAAATGGAAAAAATGCCCGCCAGGAGCAGTGGACTTGTAGAGTCCTGGAGGTAAAAATAGAAAGAGAGAGAGGTCCCAGCTCAGAGAGAGAGAGAGAGAAAGAGGGGGGGGGTCCCGGCTCAGAGAGAGAGAGAGAGAGAGAGAGGTCCCGGCTCAGAGAGAGGCGCCCCAGCTCAGAGAGAGAGATGTCCCATTTGAGAGAGAGAGAGAGGTCCCAGCTCAGAGAGAGAGATGTCCCATTTGAGAGAGAGAGAGGTCCCAGCTCAGAGAGAGAGATGTCCCATTTGAGAGAGAGAGAGGTCCCAGCTCAGAGAGAGAGATGTCCCATTTGAGAGAGAGAGAGAGGTCCCAGCTCAGAGAGAGAGATGTCCCATTTGAGAGAGAGAGAGGTCCCAGCTCAGAGAGATGTCCCATTTGAGAGAGAGAGAGAGAGGTCCCAGCTCAGAGAGAGATGTCCCACTTGAGAGAGAGAGAGAGAGGTCCCAGCTCAGAGAGAGAGGTCCCAGCTCAGAGAGAGAGATGTCCCAGTTGAGAGAGAGAGAGGTCCCAGCTCAGAGAGAGATGTCCCATTTGAGAGAGAGAGAGAGAGGTCCCAGCTCAGAGAGAGAGGTCCCAGCTCAGAGAGAGAGATGTCCCAGTTGAGAGAGAGAGAGAGAGGTCCCAGCTCAGAGAGAGAGATGTTCCATTTGAGAGAGAGAGAGAGGTCCCAGCTCAGAGAGAGAGATGTCCCATTTGAGAGAGAGGTCCCAGCTCAGAGAGAGAGGTCCCAGCTCAGAGAGAGAGATGTCCCATTTGAGAGAGAGAGAGGTCCCAGCTCAGAGAGAGAGATGTCCCATGAGAGAGAGAGAGAGAGAGGTCCCAGCTCAGAGAGAGATGTCCCATTTGAGAGAGAGAGAGAGAGGTCCCAGCTCAGAGAGAGAGGTCCCAGCTCAGAGAGAGAGATGTCCCAGTTGAGAGAGAGAGAGGTCCCAGCTCAGAGAGAGAGATGTCCCATTTGAGAGAGAGAGAGGTCCCAGCTCAGAGAGAGAGGTCCCAGCTCAGAGAGAGAGAGGTCCCAGTTGAGAGAGAGAGAGAGAGAGGTCCCAGCTCAGAGAGAGAGGTCCCAGCTCAGAGAGAGAGATGTCCCATTTGAGAGAGAGAGAGAGAGAGGTCCCAGCTCAGAGAGAGAGGTGCCCCAGCTCAGAGAGAGAGAGAGAGAGAGGTCCCAGCTCAGAGAGAGCGATGTCCCAGTTGAGAGAGCGAGAGAGAGAGAGGTGCCCTAGCACCAGGGAAGGAGCTTTCTGGAGGAGAACCGGCTTGCAGGAGCCTGCTCCTTATTTGGGGGCTGCACCCTGACACTCTGCTGTCTCATCAGCACAAACTGCCCTAATGCTCTCATGTGGGGCCTGGGCTTGAACCCAGGGCCTCGCCCATGCAGGGCATATGCTGTACAACGGACTGCCTCTCTGGCCTATTGATTTCTTCCCTTATTTTGCCCCCAGCGTTACTGCTGGGGCTCGTGCCGGCACTATGAATCCACTGCTCCTGGCGGCCATTTTTTTCTCTTCTTTCCCATTTAGTATTGGATAGAACAGAGAGAAACTGAGAGAAGCGGAGGAGCTAGAGAGGGGGAGAGACAGACACCTGCAGCCCTGCTTCACCACTTGCAAAGCTTTCCCCCCTGCAGGTGGGGACTAGGGGCTTGAACCTGGGTCCTTGTGCCCTGTAACGTGTGCTCAACCAGGTGCTCCCCTGCCCCAACTCATAAGTGAAATTTTATTAAGCAAATAGCTTAATTCAGGCAGCAATGTTTTAAGTAGCAGGTTCCAAGGTTTCTGGCATGACCTGTGGGCTGGGTAAATCACCTCAGACCCCTCAGGGCAATGGGAGAGGAGCCCAGAGGCAGATGCGGCCCGGGCAGGGCTTCACTGAGTGCGACCCCAAACAAGACTCAGGATTTTTTATTTTTGAGTAGATTAATGGTTTATAGTAAATACAGTTGTTCGAATGTGTATAAAATTTCTCAGTTTTCTGCAAAACACTCCCCTTTCCAGCCTAGCTCCTCCTCCACCATCAGGGCCCAGGACCTGAAAGCCCCCCTCACCCCAGAGTCCTTTACTTTGGTGCAAGACACCAGACCCAGTGCAAGTTCTGCTTGGTGTTTCCCCTTCTGTTCTGATGTCTCCCCTTCTGTCTGTGAGTGAGATCACCCCATCTTCATCCTTCTCTTTCTGGCTGCTCTCACTTCACATGGTTCCTTCCAGCTCTATCCCACATGAGGTGAAGAAGGCGACTTCATCCTTCTTCACTGCTGAGTAGTATTCCATGGTGTATACAGACCACAACTTGCTCAGCCACTCGTCTGTTGTTGGGCACCTGGCTGGCTTCCAGGTTCAGGCTGTTCTAAATCATGCTGCCGAGAGCACAGGTGCACACACGTCTCTCTCTCGGGATGGGGGTGGGTGTGCTCAGCTCCCCAGACGTGGGGCGGGTGCGGGGTCAGCACTGCAGCAGCTTACGGTTGAGCCCGACCACGTCGCTGACGAAGCTGGTGGCCCCGATGAAGTCCCCGGCGATGATGTTGGTGCAGCGGGAGGCTGGCCCCGGGCACTGCGCCCTCACCCAGGCGCCCAGGAAGGGCAGGCCGGGCAGTGTCACTGACCGCAGAGACTGGCCCGGGTGGGCCAGCACGTACTCCAGCGTCTCTGTCAGGTTGGTGCCCGCCACAAACAGTCCCCCTGTAACATGGGCGGGGTCAGGGTGGGGCTGGGGGCCAGGAGGGGGCTGGGGGTCAGGGTGGGGCTGGGGACCAGGAGGGGGCTGGGGGTCAGGGAGGGCCTGAGGGCCAGGAGGGGCTCGGAGTCATGGGAAGCTGGAAGTCAGGGTGGTTCTGGGAGTCAGTGAGGGGCTGAGGGTCATGGAGGGTCTGGGCGTCAGGTGTGGGGCTGGGGTCAGTGTGGTTCTCTGGTTCAGGGTAGGGCTTGGGGTCAGGGGGAGCTGGAAGTCAGGGAAGGGCTGGAGTTCAGGTGTGGGGCTGGGGGCCAGGGAGTGGCGGGGGGTCAGGTGTGGGGCTGGAGGTCATGGAGGGTCTGTGGGTCAAGGAGGGGCTGGGCGTCAGGTGTGGGGCTGGAGGCCATGGAGGGTCTGGGGGCCAGGGAGGGGCTGGGGGTCAGGTGTGGGGTAATGGTCAGGGTGTTTCTGGTGGTCAGAAAGGGTCTGGGGGTTATGGAGGGGTAGGGGCTCATGGTGGGGTAGTGGTCAGGGACACCTGGCTCGCTGTGCTGGGCAGGGCGGACGGGCTGAGTCTGGGGGTCCAGCTCAGTGGGCATGGAGGGATAGAGCTGGGCCAGGCCACATGGGAGCTGAGTGCTGCACTGACGCAGGACCTGCACTCCAGCCACTCACTGAGGCTCGAGCACACGGGCGGGGGGCAGACCCCTCTACACGGAGAGCCCCTGCGCTCACAGACTCGGGCCGCACCCCTGCATGCACCTGCAGCCCCCACGCGCCTCCTCCCACAACGCCACACCTGTGGGCCCCTCGCACCTGGGCGCCCGCAGCTCTTCATCCGCTCCAGGTAGCACACCAGGTCTTGGGGCTTCACCTTGTCGCCCCACCAATAGGGGATCCCCGGCCAGAGCTCGGGGTGCCGGCTCACCGTCTCCTCATCCTCGTAAGACAGCAGCACCTGCTGGCCCCGTGCCCACAGCTGCCTCAGCGAGGGGACCTCCTGCAGGAAGGGCAGGGGCTAGGCTTAGGGTGAGGGGTTAGGGCGAGGGGTTAGGGGCGAGGGGTTAGAATTAGAGGTTAGGGGTTAAGGGCGAGGGGTAGGAGTTATTGGTTAGGGGCTAGAGTTAGTGATTAGGGTTTAGGGTCAGGGTGAGAGATTAGGGGTTAGAGTGGTGAGGGGGGTTTGGGGCTTGGTAACAGGCAAGAATAGGCCCTGAGAGAGGTCAGGGATCAGCGTCTGGGATGGGCTGTCAGAGTCCCTGGATTGGGGGCATGGACACACTGTCTCAGGGTCTCTCACCTCCACACACTGTCTCAGGGTCTCTCACCCCACACTGTCTCAGGGTCTCTCACCCCCACACACTGTCTCAGGGTCTCTCTCCCACATACACTGTCTCAGGGTCTCTCCCCCACACACTGTCTCAGGGTCTCTCCCCCACACACTGTCTCAGGGTCTCTCACCCCCACACTGTCTCAGGGTCTCTCACCCCCACACACTGTCTCAGGGTCTCCCACACACTGTCTCAGGGTCTCTCACCCCCACATACTGTCTCAGGGTCTCTCACCCCCACACTGTCTCAGGGTCTCTCACCCCCACACACTGTCTCAGGGTCTCTCACCCCCACACACTGTCTCAGGGTCTCTCACCCCCACACTGTCTCAGGGTCTCTCACCCCCACACTGTCTCAGGGTCTCTCACCCCCACACACTGTCTCAGGGTCTCTCACCCCCACACACTGTCTCAGGGTCTCTCCCCCACACACTGTCTCAGGGTCTCTCACCCCCACACTGTCTCAGGGTCTCTCTCCCACATACACTGTCTCAGGGTCTCTCACCCCCCGAGGACACAGCATGTCCCCAAAGATGTTGCGGATGCAGGTGACCAGGTACTCGTGCAGAGTCTGGCTCAGGCCCTGGAAGTTCCTGCAGGCCAAGATGACCACCTCCCTGGGGTGCTGCTCCAGCCACTCTGCGATCTCTGTCAGCGTGTCCTATCGGGGCGTGTGTACGTTGTGGGGACACTCCTTGTCCTCCGTGTGGGGCCCTCCCCCGTGCTGGAGGTCAGCCCCCGTCCTGGGCAGTGTCGCTGCTCCTTGTCCTTGGACACCGTCCCCTCGCCCTGTGCGGGCTGCACCCCACCCCCGCCCCTGCACATGGGCTGCCCTTGTGGCCTCTGCCGGGCTCCACGGCGCCCGGGACTCCGCCGTGCACACACGGGCGCTTGCTGTGGCCACACGCGTGCGTGCTGGGGCGGCACCTCCGTCATGCGTGTGTGAGCTCCGTGCCCTCCCTGTCTCACATGCGTGCTCAGGGCTGTCCACGTGCAGTGCAGCCACCTTCCTGTTCCTCAGGCGTGCGGGCTGCTCGGTGTGCTTCCCCGTCACGTGAGCACACGCATGTCGCGCTCCCCTGTGCAGCCCCACCGGGCTGAGACCCACTGACAGCCAGACACCTCAGGGTGGGGCCTGAGGGCTGGAGCAGAACCCACGCTGTCTGTGTGCTGCCAAGATGAGATTCCTCCGCTTAGCCCCCGACCCTCCTCCCTCAGCAGAGATGGGTCCCCAACCTCTGACCCCTGACCCACCTCCCCAGCAGAGAGAGGGCTCCTGACCTCTGACCCCTGACCCACTTCCCCCAGCACAGCTGTGTCCCCTGACCTCTGACCCCTGACTCACCTCCCCCAGCCACAGCCGTGTCGCTCTGATTCCTGACCCCCCCCAGCACACAAGAGTCCCCCTGCTCCCTGCCCCCTGCCGCCTGACCCACCTCCACGAGGGCGGTGGTGTACACCACGTGCAGGAAGTGCAGGTTCCTGTCGGTCCCGTCCCGCATGTGGGCGACGCGCAGGTCCAGGTACCGCACCCCTGCGGACAGCTGCGCTGTGACGTCCAGGTCCTGAGGGAGGGTCAGCGCCTGTGGTGTGGCACCTGCCCGGGGGACGCCTGGCCAGCTGACGCCTCGGCGGCGCTGCCCCCTGAGCCCCTCCCGGCCGGCCGGGCACCCCGAGGGCGGGCGGCAACAGGCAGCCCTGAGCTCATAGCCGCCCCTGGACGTCGCTCGTCTCCGCAGAGACCGCCAGCCAGAGACTCCGAGAGCCGCGGGAGGGGCTCTGGTGGTGGCAGGAACCCCGAGGCCTCTGCTGTCGCCTCTCCCGTCGCTCTGGACCTGGGACGCCCGGCGGGCTGATGGCTGGGGAGCGTCCACTGTCATGCGGACAGGCGTGTCCCATCCACACCCCAGGCCGGGCGAGCAGACATGATGGAGGAAGACAGAGCTGCCCGCGGGGGCAGCAAGGTGCCAGGAGGTAGAACAGAAACTAACGTCCCGCCCGGGGACCCCAGTCCCGGCTCTGCAGCGGTGGCCTCTACACCTGCCCGGCTGGGGGCTCCACTATGCATCTGTCTGCCCCAGACCACGGCCTGCAGCCTCACCTGGGTGATGGCCCACTTGAGCACTACAGGGCGGGTGACACAGGGCAGCAGCTTGGTCAGGAGCCGCAGCAGCCAGGACTGGTCAGGGGCGACGGGCGACTTCCGGTTCAGGCAGTAGGTCATTGTGTCATGGCTGCCTGGGGACACGCGGTGGAGGCCAGCCGTGAGGCTGGCAGTCCGTCCTCTGTGCTAGAGGAGCAGATAGACTCACAGACACACAGTCACAGAGACACAGTCACAGAGACACACAGAGAGGCACAGTCACAGAGACACAGCCACAGAGACACAGTCACAGAGACACAGTCACAGAGACACACAGAGAGGCACAGTCACAGAGACACAGTCGGAGACACAGCCACAGAGACACACAGTCACAGAGACACAGCCACAGAGACACAGTCACAGAGACACAGTCACAGAGACACACAGTCACAGAGACACAGTCACAGAGGCACAGTCACAGACACACAGTCACAGAGACACACAGTCACAGAGACACAGCCACAGAGACACACAGTCACAGAGACACAGTCACAGAGACACAGTCACAGAGGCACAGTCACAGAGACACAGTCAGAGAGACACAGAGAGGCACAGTCACAGAGACACAGTCACAGAGACACAGTCACAGACACACAGTCACAGACACACAGTCACAGAGACACAGCCACAGAGACACAGTCACAGAGACACAGTCACAGAGACACACAGTCACAGAGACACACAGAGAGGCACAGTCACAGAGGCACAGTCACAGAGACACAGCCACAGAGACACAGTCACAGAGACACAGTCACAGAGACACACAGTCACAGAGACACACAGAGAGGCACAGTCACAGAGACACAGTCACAGAGATGCACAATCACAGAGACACAGTCAGAGAGACACACAGAGAGGCACAGTCACAGAGACACAGTCACAGAGACACACAGTCACAGAGACACAGTCACAGAGACACAGTCACAGAGACACACAGTCACAGAGACACAGTCACAGAGCGCACAGTCACAGAGACACACAGTCACAGAGACATAGTCACAGAGACACAGTCACAGACACACACAGAGAGACACACAGTCACAGAGACACAGTCACAGAGACACAGTCACAGAGACACAGTCACAGAGACACAGTCATAGAGAGACAGTCACAGAGACACACAGTCACAGACACACAGTCACAGAGAGACAGTCACAGAGACACAGTCACAGAGACACACAGTCACAGAGACACACAGTCACAGAGACACAGTCACAGAGACACACAGAGAGGCACAGTCACAGACACAGTCACAGAGACAGTCACAGAGACACACAGTCACAGAGACACACAGTCAGAGACACAGTCACAGAGACACAGTCACAGAGTCACACAGTCACAGAGACACAGCCACAGAGACACAGCCACAGAGACACAGTCACAGAGACACACAGTCACAGAGACACACAGAGAGGCACAGTCATAGAGACACAGCCACAGAGACACAGCCACAGAGACACAGTCACAGAGACACAGTCACAAAGACACACAGTCACAGAGACACACAGTCACAGAGACACACAGAGAGGCACAGTCACAGAGACGCACAATCACAGAGACACAGTCACAGAGACACACAGAGAGGCACAGTCACAGAGACACAGTCACAGAGACACAGTCACAGAGACACACAGTCACAGAGACACAGTCACAGAGACACAGTCACAGAGAGGCACAGTCACAGAGGCACAGTCACAGAGACACAGTCACAGAGACACACAGTCACAGAGACACAGTCACAGAGACATAGTCACAGAGACACACAGTCACAGAGACACACAGTCACAGAGACACACAGAGACACAGTCACAGAGACACAGTCACAGAGACGCACAATCACAGAGACACAGTCACAGAGACACACAGAGAGGCACAGTCACAGAGACACAGTCACAGAGACACAGTCACAGAGACACACAGTCACAGAGACACAGTCACAGAGACACAGTCACAGAGAGGCACAGTCACAGAGGCACAGTCACAGAGACACAGTCACAGAGACACACAGTCACAGAGACACAGTCACAGAGACATAGTCACAGAGACACACAGTCACAGAGACACACAGTCACAGAGACACACAGTCACAGAGACACACAGAGACACAGTCACAGAGACACAGTCACAGAGACACAGTCACAGAGACACACAGTCACAGAGACACACAGTCACAGAGACACACAGAGACACAGTCACAGAGACACAGTCACAGAGACAGTCACAGAGAGACATAGTCACAGAGAGACATAGTCACAGATACAAACAGAGACACACAGTCACAGACACAGTCACAGAGACACACAGTCAAAGAGACAAAGTCACAGGGACACACAGTCACAGTCACAGAGACACAGTCACCGAGACACACAGAGAGACACAGTCACAGAGACACACATTCACAGTCACAGAGACACACACAGTCACAGAGACACAGACACACATGCTCAGAGTGAGGATGGCAGCCCTGGGACCTGCAGTCAGTTGTGTGGGGACTGGGGCCTGCAGGTCAGCTTAGACACAGCTCTGGGTCCCCACCTCAGGAAAGACCCCAGGCCCCCCAGAGAGCTGCAACTTGCCTGGGATGGACAGATGGTGGAGGGGCAGGTCCCAGAGCTCAGGATACAGAGCTGACATCCAGTCTTCGAGGCTCGAGTCATCAGGCCGGGTGTAGACGCTACCCACAGAGCTCAGCTGCCCACCCATTGTGGGGGGGCCAGACCTGAGGGGAGAGCAGGGCCCTGAGCCGGGACTGGGGCTCCCCTGTGCAGGATACAGACAGACCTTCTGGGAGGGGGTAGGTGTGGGGACATGCAGGAAGAGAGACAGATATATGGGGAAAGACAGACAGAGAGAGAAGTGGAGGCAGACAGAGAGAACCCCAGGACCCACACATGACTGTGTTTGGAGTTGTGTTTACAAACAGGTCATGAAGATGAGGTGAGGTCCCAGACGCACAGCACTGGGGCCATCCAGGGAGAGGAGAGACACAGGCCCCTCAAGATGACCGGGGCTGCTCCCTGCCCGCCTCTGCCTTGACCCTGCTCCTGCTGGTCTCAGAAATCCTGCAGCATCAGCAGAAAATTGGGGTCAGGGCGCTCAGCACACCTGGAACTCCGGGGGTGGGGTCCCTCCCCTGTGTGGGGTCAGGGCGCTCAGCACACCTGGAACTCTGGGGGTGGGTTCTCTCCTCTGTGTGGGGTCAGGGCGCTGAGCACACCTGGAACTCTGGGGGTGGGGTCTCTCCTCTGTGTGGGGTCAGGGCGCTCAGCACACCTGGGACTCTGGGGGTGGGGTCCCTCCTCTGTGTGGGGTCAGGGCGCTCAGCACACCTGGAACTCTGGGGGTGGGAGTCCCTCCCCCGTGTGGGGTCAGGGCGCTGAGCACACCTGGAACTCTGGGGGTGGGGTCCCTCCCCTGTGTGGAGTCAGGGCGCTCAGCACACCTGGAGCTCTGGGGTGGGGGTCCCTCCCCTGTGTGGAGTCAGGGCGCTGAGCACACCTGGAACTCTGGGGGTGGGGTCCCTCCCCTGTGTGGAGTCAGGGCACTGAGCACACCTGGAGCTCTGGGGTGGGGTCCCTCCCCTGTGTGGAGTCAGGGTGCTCAGCACACCTGGAACTCTGGGGGTGGGGTCTCTCCTCTGTGTGGAGTCAGGGTGCTGAGCACACCTGGAACTCTGGGGGTGGGGGTCCCTCCCCTGTGTGGGGTCAGGGCACTCAGCACACCTGGAACTCTGGGGGTGGGGGTCCCTCCCCTGTGTGGGGTCAGGGCGCTGAGCACACCTGGAACTCTGGGGGTGGGGGTCCCTCCCCTGTGTGGGGTCAGGGCGCTGAGCACACCTGGAACTCTGGGGTGGGGGTCCCTCCCCTGTGTGGAGTCAGGGTGCTGAGCACACCTGGAACTCTGGGGGTGGGGGTCCCTCCCCTGTGTGGGGTCAGGGCGCTGAGCACACCTGGAACTCTGGGGTGGGGTCCCTCCCCTGTGTGGAGTCAGGGTGCTCAGCACACCTGGAACTCTGGGGGTGGGGTCTCTCCTCTGTGTGGAGTCAGGGTGCTGAGCACACCTGGAACTCTGGGGGTGGGGTCTCTCCTCTGTGTGGGGTCAGGGCGCTCAGCACACCTGGGACTCTGGGGGTGGGGTCCCTCCCCTGTGTGGGGTCAGGGCGCTCAGCACACCTGGAACTCTGGGGGCCTCTTCAGCAGGTGCAGTTCAGGTGGGCAGTGACATCTTATAGAGGGCATAGGCAGCTTTACCCTACTGAGGTCAACTCCCAACTAGCCCCTCAAACCCTCCCCTGCACTCACCAGGGCAGAGAGGAGAGTGATGTACAAGAAGAGGATGTACAAGCCCCACCCCTGCTACCTGCAGGCTGAGATACCCAGCCTCCCACCTATGATCTCACAGGGAAGATCCTCTTGGGAGACAACACCCCAGGACACAGGAAATAGCTCCCTGCTGAATAGGTGCTGGCTGCCTGCAGTAGAGTGGCACTCCCTCCTCCTCTCCTGTCCCCAGCACTCACCTGTCCCCAGCACTCACCTGTCCCCATCACTCACTTGTCTCCCAGCACTCACCTGTCCCCAGCACTCACCAGTCCCCAGCACTCACCTGTCCCCAACACTCACCTGTCCGCAGCACTCACCTGTCCCTCAACACTCACCAGTCCCCAGCACTCACCTGTGTTCCCAGCACTCACCTGTCCCCAGCACTCACCAGTCCCCAGCACTCACCTGTCCCCAACACTCACCTGTCCCCAGCACTCACCTGTCCCCCAACACTCACCTGACCCCAGCACTCACCTGTCCCTCAACACTCACCTGTTCCCAGCACCCACCTGTCCCCAGAACTCACCTGTCCCCCAACACTCACCTGACCCCAGCACTCACCTGTCCCTCAACACTCACTAGTCCCCAGCACTTACCTGTGTTCCCAGCATTCACCTGTCCCCAGCACTCACCTGTCCCCAACATTCACCTGTCCCCAGCACTTACCTGTCCCCAACACTCACTTGTCCCCCAGCACTCACCTGTCCCCAGTACTCACCTGTCCCCAGAACTCACCTGTCCCCCAGCACTCACCTGTCCCCAGAACTCACCTGTCCCCAACACTCACCTGTCCCCCAACACTCACCTGACCACAGCACTCACCTGTCCCTCAACACTCACCTGTTCCCAGCACCCACCTGTTCCCAGCACCCACCTGTCCCCAGCACTCACCTGTCCCCCAGCACTCACCTGACCCCAGCACTCACCTGTCCCTCAACACTCACCTGTCCCCAGCACTCACCTGTGTTCCCAGCACTCACCTGTGTTCCCAGCACTCATCTGTCCCCAGCACTCACCTGTCCCCAGCACTCACCTGTCCCCAACACTCACCTGTCCCCCACCACTCACCTGTCCCCAGAACTCACCTGTCCCCCAGCACTCACCTGTCACCAGCACTCACCTGTCCCCAGCATTCACCTGGGTTCCCAGGACTTACCTGTCCCCCTGCACTCACCTGTCCCCAGCACTCACCTGTCCCCCAGCACTCACCAGTCCCCAGCACTCACCTGTCCCCCAGCACTCACCTGTCCCCCAGCACTCACCTGTCCCCAGCACTCACCTGTCCCCCAGCACTCACCAATCCCCAGCACTCACCTGTGTTCCCAGCACTCACCTGTGTTCCCAGCACTCACCTGTCCCCAACACTCACCTGTCCCCAGCACTCACCTGTCCCCAACACTCACATGACCCCAGCACTGGCTTGTCCCCCAGCACTCACCTGTCCCCAGCACTCACCTGTCCCTCAACACTCACCAGTCCCCAGCACTCACCTGTCCCCCAGCACTCACCTGTCCCCAGGACTCACCTGTGTCCCCAGCACTCACCTGTCCCCTCCACATAGGCACTACCCCAGCCCTGTCCCTTCCCCACAGCCTGTCCTCTTTCTACTTTCTGTCTCCTCTCTATGCCCACATCCTGTCTCCTCCCCAAACATACCCCTTCCCACACCTGTCTTCTCCCCACACCCCTGTCCCTCCCCAGGAACCGGGTCAGGGAGGGTACTCACCCAGCTGGGGCCTGTGTGGAGACAGCAGCCTGACCCCTGGCCACCCTGCCCTCCGTCTGCCCTCTGTCCACACGGCTGACCTGCTCCTGTTGCATCAGCCTGAGCAAACCCTCCCACAAGTGGCCCTCAGCCTCCTCCCTGGAGCACCACCCCCAGCGAGAGGTCCTGTCCACCCGGGGGCCCCCAGTGCCCCTCCCCTGCTGCCCCAGAGGACACCTCACACTGTAGTCACACCCCTCACCTTCTGGGACCCTCTGTGCCCTCCACCAAGGCCACCGGCTCCCCACCTCTGCTGGCTCCTGTGAGGTGTGCACACGCGTGTGACTCAGGACTGTAGTGGTTGCACCTGGCATAAGCTGACATGTGACATGTCTTAGCATGTGCCAGGGGCGTGTTCCCTTCCTGGTTCCTGACATCAGTGAGTCCTGGCAGCTCACCCTGCTCCCAAGGCTGGGGGGCGCTGGGTGCCCTCTGGGTGCTGCCCTGACGGAGGAGGGTACTCTCTCTCTCCAGCTACAGGGGCTACTCTGCAGGGGGTCGGACTCACCCCCTGAGCTGACTCTCCAGCTGCCTCCATCTTGGCCATAGATCAGGGGAAACCTTCCGGCTGGTTTTGCAAAGGCCTGGGTGGAGCCCTGGGACCGGAAGTGCCATGTCAACTCAGCTCAGAGCTCTTCAGCTAGTTACTCAGGAGCTCAGGCACACTTGAGGACTCTCCAAACAGGGCCGCCCAGAGCCGGGCACTGGGCCTGCCTGGAGGGGCTTACTTAGCCCCTCCACCCTCACACAGATACAGGCACACACAGGTACACACGCACACACACATGCATGCACACATGCACACAGACGCACACACATAGGCATACACACATAGGCACACAGATGCACACACACAAGCACACACACAGACACACGACGCACACTCTCACTGGCACATACACACACACATGCACACACAGAGGCACACAGACACACACACACAGGCACACACACAGATGCACACACACAGACACACAGATGCACAGGCACACACACACATGCACACAGATGCACACACAGAGACACACACACAGATGCACACACTCAGGCACACACACACAAGCACACACTCAGGCACACAAGGCCTAGGCATGTGTACACACACACACACACACATACACACACACACACACACACACACACACAAAGTACAGGTACATACATACACACAGGCACACACAGTGAGCATCAGGTTTCCAGCTCTTGGCCCTTGCTTGGGCCCAGGACTCTGTCCCTGAAACAACCCCTGGGTTTGAGCCTTAGCACCCACGGCACCCTGGGTGTCCCCAGAGGTGCTTGCTGGAGCGAGAAGGTGCTTGGGCAAGTTGCTCTTCTGTGTGTCTCTTTAAGCCTCTCTGCCTCTGTGTCTCTCTCTCCTACAGAAAAGGTTTATCTTCTTTTCTTTTCTCTCCCCCCGCCCCCGTCTTTTAACCAGAGCACCGCTCAGCTCAGGCTGAAGGTGGTGTGTGTGCCTGTGTGTGTGTGTGTGGGGGATTGAACCTGTAACTTCAGAACCTCAGGCATGAGAGTCTCTTGGCATAGCCATTCTGCTATCTAGCCCCATTGAAAAAAGTTTTTTCTCTCCCCCTCTCCTAAATAAATAATGAAAGTTCCTTCTCTCTCTCCTCTCCTCTCCTCTCCTCTTAAATAAATAAAGTTTCTTCTCTCTTCCTCTCCTAAATAAATAACTGAACACCCCTTCTCTCCCTCCCCTCTTCTAAATAAATAATTGACAGTTTCTTCTCTTCCTCCCTTTCTCCTAAAGAATGAAGCAGCTTCCTCTCCCACCAAATACAGAAACAGTCTTGGGGAGGCCTCTCAAAGGGCCACAGGGGCCTCACAGGGGTGAGGAGCAGATATGGGGGTTGGTGTCCAGAGGTGGGAGAGAGCCCTCACAGACCCTAAAGGGGAGCTTCCCTCCGCATCCCGAATGTGCCCCCAGTGCCATTTGCAGGTGCAGGAGGCTGGGCCCCCAAGTGCTCTCCAAGGCACCAGACCCCCACTGGGCCCACCTCCCCGTGCAGGTACCCCCTCATCTGGGCTGGGAATGGGCTGTGACTCACCTCCCTGAGTCCCACTGTTCACAGCAGTCCCCAGACTCTGCAGATGACCCCCAATCCCTCCTTGAAAATCCCAACCTCTTCTCTTGTTCCTAGGAAATGCCCACCAGCCAGGCCCCTGGCCTTCATATGAGCGAGGGCATGGCTAGGGCCCAGAGCCACCATGGGGGCACCATGGTGCCAGGGGGAGCTCCAGGAAGCGTGGAATGATGCCACAGTATCTCCCCTTTTCTTTGCCTCTATAGAAAAAATAACAATAATAAAAAAATTTCTTTGGGAGTGCTGGAATGAGTCTAATGCAGTCTGAGAGTGTCAGCTCTTGTCTTATTTAGTAATTAAGATTTGCTTCCCTGTTTTATTTTTTCTTTAATTTATAAAATGGAAATATTGACAAGACCATAGGATAAGAGGGGTACAACTCCACACAATCCCCACCACCAGAACTCCGTATCCCATCCCCCCCCCCCACCCCGACAGCTTTCCTATTCTCTATCCCTCTGGGAGTATGGACCCAGGGTCATTGTGGGATGCAAAAGGTGGAAGGTCTGGCCTCTGTAATTGCTTCCCCGCTGAACATGGGCGTTGACAGGTGGATCCATACTCCCAGCCTGTCTCTCTCTTTCCCTAGTAGGCCAGGGCTCTGGAAGCAGAGCTCCAGGACACATTGGTGGGGTTGTCTGTCCAGAGAAGTCAGGTTGTCATCACGGTAGCATCTGGAACCTGGTGGCTGAAAAAGAATTAAGACATAAGGCAGAACAAATTGTTGACTAATCATGATCCTCAAGGCAAGGCAAGAATACAGCAGATGGAAATTTGGGGGTCTCTATTTTGGAAAAAGCTGGTAGGCCTATTTTAGGTACAGGGGCTCATGACTGTCCCCTTACCTAGAGACCCTGCAGGCTGGGTGGTGTTTGACCTGCGGTGGGACAGAGCCTTCTACAGCCCTTCCTCTCACAGCAGTGTGGGCAGAGAGCCCGAGTCCTTTGCCTCCTCGCTGCCACCTTGCACTTGCCGGGTGCTGGGAGTCTGTAGGCATCTGTCTCAGCCATCCTCACTGGGTTTCCTTATATCCTTTTTGTTTCTGCCCTGGCTTGTGGTGGTGGTGGTGGTGGTGGTGGGGAATTGAACCTGAGACTTTGGAGCCTCAGGTATGAGAGTCTGCTTGCATATCTATCTACCTGTTTTTTTTTTTTTTGCATATGCTATCTACCCCCGGCCCCTTTCGAGAACTAAAAAAAGTGGGCAAGGTGGTGGCACACCTGGTTGAGTGCTCACATAACAGTGCACAAGGACCCAGGTTCAAGTCCCTGGTCCTCACCTGCAGGTGGAGAGCTCCAAGAATGATGAAGCAGGGCTGCGGGTGTGTCTTTGTCTTTCTCTCCGTATCCCTTCTCTCTCTCTCTTTTTTTATTTTATTTATTTATCTTTTTGCCTCCAGGGTGATCACTGGGGCTTGGTGTCTGTGCTACAAACCCACTGCTCCTGGAGGCCATATATATATTTTTTTATTTTTTGGATAGGACAGAGGGAAATTGAGATGTCCTCTCTCCCCTCCCACTACCTCTAGAAATATCCTAGAAGGATAACGGGCGAGGGTAGGGTGGTCTGCAGACACAGGGCATGGGTACCTGACACCCCCCCCAGGTTCATTTCAGTCCTTTTTTTTGTTTGCCTCTAGTCACTGGGGCTCGGTGCTGGCCCTACAAATCCACTGCTTCTCTTCTGGTGGCTATTTTTTCCTCCCCCATTTTATTACATAGGACAGAGAGAAGTTGAGGTGGGAAGATAGAGAGGGACAGAGACAGGAAGACACCTGCAGACCTGCATCACCGCTTGTGAAGCTTCTCCCCCCATCCTGCCTGTGCAGGTGGGGAGTGGGGGCTCAGACCCAGGTCCTTGCTCTGGCTAAAATGTTCACTTAAATTACAGCCTTGGCACCTTGCCTTCTTCTAGAGTTGAGCAGTGCTCTCTGTCAAATAGGAAGCTGAGTGAAACTGGATGAGAAGGATGCTGTACATGGGTGAAAACTGGGCTCAGGGAGTCGGGCGGTAGCGCAGCGGGTTAAGCGCATGTGGTGCAAAGCGCAAGGACCGGCGTAAGGATCCCGGTTCGAGCCCCCGGCTCCCCACCTGCAGGGGAGTCGCTTCACAGGCGGTGAAGCAGGTCTGCAGGTGTCTGTCTGTCTCTCCCCCTCTCTGTCTTCCCCTCCTCTCTCCATTTCTCTCTGTCCTATCCAACAACGACATCAGTGACAACAACAAAACAACAAGGGCAACAAAAGTGAATAAATAAATAAATAATAAAAAAGAATAAAGATAACTTAAAAAAACTGGGCTCAGTGGCATCTTGCATATGGGCCCTTAGTGCTTGGGCTCACCTGGGCAGGTAGCTTTTGTGCGCATGACCTTTGCCTAGGACTCACCTGAGTGTGTGGCAGTCTCACTGCTGAGTGCCCCCAGATGAACCCTGCCCAGCCCAGGCCAGTCCCTCAGAGCAGGGCCACTGCCCAAGCAGGGAGGTCACCATCCCCAGGGTGGAGAGGGAGGGCATCACATGGCCACCCACCTGTCTGGGCCCCTCATGGAGATGCTGCCAGGGTCCCCCAGGTGAGGCCCGTGTGCAGGGCTGCTACATGGGCCTGGTGTGTGTCCCCTTCTCTCTTTGCGAGTGGAGAAGCAGGGCTGCAGGTGTCTCTCTTCCTCTCTACCACCTCCTTCCCTCTCCATTTCTGGTTGTCTCTATCCAATAAATAAATAAAATCATAAAAAAATATAAATTTTTTTTTTTGCCTCTAGGGTTATTGCTGGGGCTTGGCACCTGCACTAGGAATCCACTGCTCCTGGAGGCCTTTTTCCTCATTTCGTTGTCCTTGTTATTGTTGCCATTGCTATTGTTGTTGGATAGAACACAGAAATGAAGAGAGGACAGGAAGACAGAGAGGGGGAGAGAAATGCAGACACCTGCAGACCTGCTTCACCATTAGTGAAATGACTCCCCTGCAGGTGGGGAGCCGGAGGGGGTGGGGGCTCAAACCAGGATTCTTTTTTTTTTTAACTCTTTATTTATTTTATTTATTTATTCCCTTTTGTTGCCCTTGCTGTTTTATTGTTGTAGTAGTTGCTGGATAGGACAGAGAGAAATGGAGAGAGGAGGGGAAGACAGAGAGGGGGAGAGAAAGACAGACACCTGCAGACCTGCTTCACCGCCTGGGAAGCAACGCCGCTGCAGGTGGGGAGCCGGGGGCTCGAACCGGGATCCTTATGCCGGTCCTTGTGTTTCAAACCAGGATTCTCGATGCTGGTCTTTGAGATTCATGCTATGTGCGCTTAACCTGATGTGCTACTGCCCCAGCCCCCCCCCCAAATATAAAATGTTAAAAAGAGAGAGTAAGAAACAAAGAAAAGAAGGAACACTGTGGACCCTGAGATCCCCAGTCAAGCTTCCCCTCCTCTCAGTCCGTCCTGCCCGCCTGTGAGTCCCCAGCCGTCAGCAGAAAGGCAGCTGAGAAAGGACAGCATGGGTACCTCTGCCGGTCACTCCTCAGGACACTGTGCCAGGAACAGGAAGCAGAACCAGGGCCATCTGCCAGCTGGCAGGCAGCCGAATCCTGGACCTACCCTCACAAGCCCCTGGCCCCACCCCGAGATGGCAGAGCCTCCCCTGGGCGCACGCCAGCTGCCGCTGCCATGCGAGGTGGCCTCGGGGATGTCGTGAGTCTTCTTGGCCCCGCTTGCTGGGACCTGCACGCAGGAGCCCCTCACTGGGTGAGCCTCCGCCCTCAGCACCCCTGCTCCTGCCTCAGCTCTGTCCCTGCACGGGCACCAGCCGTGTCTCCGCAGGGTCACCACATCTGTCTCTGACTGCACAGCTGCTCTGCTCACAGCTGCGGCTCAGGCCTGCCTCCAGCCCAGACTCCTGCCGGAAGCCCATGTATGTGCCCTCCAGCTGGCTCAGAAATCCCCCAGACTCCAGCCTCCCTACCCCTGAGCTAATGCTGCCCATCTCTGCTCCCCTGGCGGACAGCAGGAGTCCTGGGCAGCCCCTGCAGCCACAGTCTGTCCAGAAACACAGAGGATGGGGTGGGGTGACCCGCCCAAGCTCACAGCCGCCTAGACTCTGCAGATGGGGGTCTACTTGGAGATGGGGTCTCTCAGAGGTGATTCAGGTCTGAGATGGGCTCCTCCTGGAGGACGGGGTCCCTACTCCCAGGACGGCTCCCAAGAGGCAGAACAGGACACACACATGCATGTGGCCCGTGGAGATGGAGGTAAAGGGAGAAGGACATGTCCACGCAAGGTAGACTGCAGCCCTCAGGAGCTGGGGAGGCAGGAGGACCCCCTGGATCCCCCAGGAGCCGGGGAGGACTGGGGTGGTGAATGACAGACAGACAACCGTGAAAGCTCCAGGAGAGGATGGACAGAGGCATAATCACCTCCAGCTTCACCCGTTTTGTCCAGAAGAAGACAATCCTCTGTTTACTATGGCACGATAGATCTCCACTGAGTCTCTAGCTCATACCTTCTCTTTATTTAATTTTGATATCGACAGAGAGGCAAAGATGCAGAGAGAATGAGAGAGCCCACAACACCAAAGCTTGCTTCAGTGAGGCGGGGTGCAGGGTCAAACCTGGGTCATGCACAGGGTAAAGCAGTGCATTTCCAGGAGATATTTTACTGGCCTTTCTTTTTAAGATTTATCTAGGGTGAGGAGTTAGCATAATGGTTATGCAAAGAGACTCTCCTGCCTGGGGCTTCACAGTGTCAGCTTCAAGCCGCACCCCTCCCCCAGCACTACCAGAAGCCAGAGCTCAGCAGTGCTCTGGTTAAAAGTAAAATACAATACCATAAACACATAGATAAATGCAAGTCAACTGGTGGAGATGAAAAATAGCAATTTGCTCCCTGCAGTGGCTATTACTGAGGGCGAGAATAGATGAAGTCGCAAATTAGTGACTTTGAATGAAGTCCAGTCACAGGGCTGGGGGACTGCATAATGTGTGCAAAAGACTTTCGTGCCTGAGGCTCTGAAGTTCCAGGTTCAGTGTCCAGCTCAGCCCTAAGCCGGAGCTGAGCAGCTTCTGCAAAGAGAGGAAAAGGAGGAGGAGGAATTGCTAGAGGGGGAGGAAAGAGACTCCCTGAGGGTGGAGGGTCGGGGTGCAGCCCCCGCCCGCGGGAAGCTGTGTGGCGGGAGCAGCCGCACACCGAGGAGGGCGAGCCCGGCTCCCCTGCCCCCTGGCCGCCCCCATGGCCGCGGGAAAGGCTCGGCCGGAGCCCAGGTGTCGGCAATCGCGGCTGCGTGCGGCTGCGGGGCCTGCAGTCTGATCCCGGCTTTCCCGGGACGGGAGCCGGGCGTGGAGATGGCTGCCCCCCAGAAGACTGGCCGCCCGGCCACCGACACGGGCATGGGGCGAGATGGCCACCGTGTCCGCCCTGCGGGTGCCGCGAGCTGCGGGACGGAACCGAGTGGCTGAGACTCGGCGCTTCCCGACTCGCCTGCGGCCGCGAGAGACGAGCCCCCGCAGGTCAGCCGGGCCCGGGTGCGTGTGCGGGTCTGCAGGGCACCTCGGGGCGCTTTCTGCTTTGGGGAGCGTGGGGAGCCCTGGCGGGGCCTGTGGGGGAGGGTCGCAGCCGGGGCTCGGGTGGGCCCTGTGCTCCGGGGGTCTGGGGCAGGGCCTCTGTGTGGCTCTGGGGTGGGACAGCTATGGGGGCTCCCTGCTCCCGGATGAGAGACCTTTGTTTATTACTCTGATACCTTTTATTGCTCCTGATTAAATGGCGGGTTACCAAATTGTAAGATTTGAGGAGTATGGGTTCCCAGACTGGGTGTGTATAACTGACACCCTCCACCTAAGTCCTGTGCCCTTTAGAACCACACAAGGACTCGCAAAGTGAGTCTGTTTGGTGATCTCTGAGTTGCTGTACGTTTGTTTGCTTTGGCCATTGCAGTTTCACATATAAGGGACATTAGCTGAACTTGTCTCTCGAGTCTAATTAGCTGAGCAATTCTGTCAGTTTTTCTTTCAAATGACACAGTCGCATATTTTTCACTACAGGCTTGTGTCTCATTGTATCCTTGCTGATTTTAGTTTCATTTTAACAGAGACAGAGGGTGTTTGTGTATTTGAGAGAGAGAGAGAGGGACTGACTGCAGTGCACAGCACTGAAACTTTATGTGGTGCGGGCTCAGACTTGGATTGTATACATAGCAAATAAACACACTGCTCAAGTGAGCTCTTTCACCAGCCCTCCTTGCTGATTTTTAAGTTTCTGTTTTGCCAGGGGCCAACACTAGCAGGTTATTAGGGTATCCTGAAAGATGAGGGGGTCGGCGAGAATCGGATGAGAGAGACGTCAACTGCTTTAGGAGCAGGAGAGAGACATCTCTGCCATGCTCAGGAAGAACTTTATTGTTTTATGCCTTATGAGACTTCATAAGGCTCACAACATTAGAACAAAAATCACCAAGGCTTTGGTCACTAACACACAAATCCCCAAGGCTTTGATTATTAAAACAAAAATCACCAGGCAAGAAGAGCCCAGGTAGGGAACACCTCCTGCTTTGTGGAACTTTCACAGTCCAGGGGCACTTTTCTCACATCACAGTTTCTATGTCGTTTGTTATTCCTGTACCTGTGTGCTGGGCAGATGTCCTATTGATCAAGATTAATATTCTACCTGTGTGTTTCTGCCATCTTCTTGCCCCTATGCATCAGAAGCCACGTTTCATAGAAAGTTCCAGCTTGTTATGTTTCTAGGGGCCTTAAACAAATTGAGCGGCCCATTTTTCTTTCTTTCATTTTATTTACTTATTTCCCCCTTTGTTGCCCTTGTTGTCTTTTTACTGTTGTTTTAGCTATTATTGTTGTTATTGATGTTGTCATTGTTAGATAGGACAGAGAGAGATGGCGGGAGGAAGGGAAGACAGAGAGGGGGAGAGAAAGACAGACACCTGCTGACCTGCTTCACCGCCTGTGAAGCGACTCCCCTGCAGGTGGGGAGCCGGGGGCTCGAACCGGGATCCTTATGCCGGTTCTTGCGCTTTGTGCCACATGCGGTTAACTTGCTGCGCTACCGCCCGAATCCCCCCATTTTCATAAGATCTCTTTCATTGTTCGATCAAGGAGTTTTGTTTTGTTCCATACTGAGAAGGCACCAAGGTGGTGCTGATCTGGCCATCTTCTCCATAAAGTGAAGCTCTCTGGCTGGAATTCGTCTTCTGTGTGTGCTCACTATGCGACCTAGGTTCTCCTGTACTATTCCTGCATAAGGAAGTGGGAGCATAGTGGTGGGTGGTGGATTAAAAGGCCCATTGTATCTAGGTGGGTATCATAAATATCCATTTATTGATTATGCTTTGTAAGGTGGCCCCTGCACTATGGGAACCACCAATCTTTCTCTATATTTTAGGGAGAATGGCGTAGATAAAGGGGGAAACATTTCTTCCTCTCGGAGTCTCCTAAAAAATTCTGCATGACTGATATTGCTTGTTCCATTGTGATCAGTCTTACAGAGTGCAGTGCAGGTTTTGTCATTCCTTTTGTTATTGGTCAACAGGCTCTGCGCCTGGCCATAGGTCGAGATTATTTAGACCACACAGAGCTTAATCCCAAGCCCTATTCATAGCAAAAGGCGAGATGGTTTCATTTTGGCCTGGAGAGTCCAGCCTTGCTGATCTTCCTGCAAAGCTGGCACCATGTCAAGCAGCTCGCATGGCGGTGCCTGTGCCACTATTTCTTTCTTTCTTTTTTAAAGTCTTTTTTTTCCTCTTTTCATTTTTTCCTCCAGTGTTATCACTGGGGCTCTTTGCCTACATGACAAATCCACTTGCTCCTCCTGGAGGCCAGTTTTTCTTGTCCTTCTTGTAGTTGTTATTGTTATTGTTGTTGGATAGGATAGAGAGAAATCGAGAGGGGGCACACAGAGAGGAGGAGAGAAATATAGACACCTGCAGACCCACTTCACAGCTTGCAAAGTGACCCCTACAGGTGGGAAGCTGGGGGCTCTAACAGGGATCTTTACACCGGGTCTTGTGCTTTGTGTGTGCGCTTAACCCGCTGCACTACTGCCCAGACCCCTCTCTCCTTCTTCCTCCCTTCCTTCCTTCCTTCCTTCCTCCCTTCCTTCCTTTCTCTCTTCCTTTCTTTCTTTTTTAAAAGATTTTATTTATTTATGAGAAAGTTAGGAGGAGAGAGAAAGGACCAGACATCACTCTGGTACAAGTGCTGTCAGGGATTGAACTTGGGACCTCACACTTAAGAGTCTGATGCTTTATCCGCTGTCCACCTCCCAGACGATTTAAGTTACTATCTTTCTTTCTTCCTTTTGCCTCCAGGGTTTTCATCGGGACTCAGTACCTTTTCTTAGTTTTTTTAAAGATTTTATTTATTCATTAAGGAGAATGTTAGGAGAGAAAGAAGCAGACATCACTCTGGTACATGTGCTGCTGGGATTGAACTCACCGTCTCCTGCTTGGGAGTCCAGTGCTTTACCCACTGCGCCACCTGCTGGACCACCTTTTCTTTTGTTTCCTTTCCTTTCTTTTTTTTTAACCAAAGTTCTGCTTGGCGCGAGCATATGTTGTTATGAGGGATTGAGCCTTGGGCCTCACCACTGTATTCACGTTTGCATAACCCTCATGCTGACTCCTCACTTGTTCTTTTTTAAATGGAATGTTGGGGGCCGAGCTGGCTCCCCAGTAACGCAGAGGGAGGAGAGGTCAGTCCCTGCAGCTCCTCCCACAGCCTCTTGACCACGTGTGTAGGGAGGGTCACAGCCACAGAGCTGACGTCCCTGGGGGCATAAATATATATTTGCGGAGCAGATACAGAACTCTAGCGATGGGTGGGTGCAGTGGGGAGCTAGGCCCCTACAATCTTCTCATCTTGTAAATCACTAATCATGATAAAATAAAATATACAACGGCATTTAAAATGTGATGTTAAAATGTACTTGCTTGTTTGTCTTTATTTATTTATTTCCCCTTTTGTTGTCTTTGTTTTTTATTGTTACTGTTCATTATTGTTATTGTTGTTGTTCATGTTATCATTATTAGGACAGAGAGAAATGGAGAGAGGAGGGGAAGACAGAGGGGGGAGAGAAAGACAGACACCTGCAGACCTGCTTCTCCACCTGTGAAGCGACTCCCCTGCAGGTGGGGAGCTGGGGGCTCGAACTGGGATCCTTAGAGCCAGTCCTTGTGCTTCACGACACATGCACTTAACCCACTGCACTACCACCTGACTCTTGAACCTGGGTTTTTAAGTTCATGTGTTTCCGTTTTCTTCTCTTTTTGTGGGAAACAGTGCAAACACTCTGTCTATGCTGTAAAGCAAGGACTGAGACACCGAGAGTCATGAGTAACGCAAAAGTTTTACATACATATACATATACTTACATGCATGCATACATACATACACATGTGCAAGGGTGTAAGCCAGCAGGCCCCCAGGCCGTCTGCAGAGCCTTTTTACACATCATTGGACATGGGAACAACCTGTCCTCTTCCCCTTTGTCGAGAGGGAATTGGCTCACAATCTATCCATGTTCAGGAAAAGGGGGTGGGGTCGGATATTAGGAGGGAGCCAGGGAAAGAAAGTGTGAGGAAGGGGATTTTGGCCTGGACAGTGTGGTTCAAATGGGAAAGAGGGAGTGAGGAGGGAGCTGGGAAGTCTAAACTAATTTTGAAGAAAAACAAGGCCTGGTTATGCTCACGTGGACATGTAAATTCAGGAGTCTGTAGTCAGACTGGACTGATAGACGTCCATGAAAAGGCTACAACCAACTGGGCCATTTCTTACATTTTTAAAAAGATTTTTAAAGACTTATTTATGAGAAAGATTGAGAGAGAGAAAGAAGCAGACATCACTCTGGTACATCTTCTGCGGGTGATTGAACTCAGGACCTCATGCTTGAGAGGTCAATGCTTTATTCACCATGCCAGCTCCCAGAATACTGTGTTTCCATTTCCTAGTATTACCTATTTATTTAAGTTATTTAGATATATTCATTTCACTGGTCTCTGTGCCTGCACGGTGAATCTAGGGCTCCTGATGGTCTTTTTAAAAATTTCTTTATTGGGGAATAATGCTTTACATTCCACAGTAAATATAATAGTTTGTACATGCATCACATTTGCCAGTTTTTCATATAACAGTACACCCCCCCAGCTCCTTTATCATCCTTTTTGTGCCTGTACTCTCCCCCGCACACAAACCCCAGAGTCTTTTACTTTGGTGCAATACGCCAATTCCAGTTCAGGTTCTACTTGTGTTTGCTCTTCTGATCTTGTTTTTCAACTTCTGCCTGAGAGTGAGATCATCCCATACTCATCCTTCTGTTTCTGACTTATTTCACTTCACATGAATTTTTCAAGGTCCATCCAAGATCGGCTGAAAACAGTGCAGTCACCATTTTAATAGCTGAGTAGTATTCCATTGTGTATCTAGACCACAACTTGCTCAGCCACTCATCTGTTGTTGGACACCTGGGTGGCTTCCAGGTTTTGGCTATTACACATTGTGCTGCCAAGAACATAGGTGCACACAGATCTTTTTGGATGGGTGTGTTGGGTTTCTTAGGATCTATCCCCAGGAGAGGAATTGCAGGTTCACAGGGTAGGTCCATTTCTAGCCTTCTGTCCTGGTGGTCTATTTTAAGAGAGAAGTTGAGAGGAAGGAAGGAGATGGTGAGGGAGGGGTAAAAGCCGCCTGCAGCACTCACTGCTGTGCAGCTTCCCTCACAGGGAGAGACTGGGTATTGAACCCAGGTCCTTGCATAGAGTCACATGTACTTTCTGCCAGGTATACCACCAACTGGCCCCTTGGGCATTGTAGTGCCGCTAAATACTGTGTATGTACTTCTGGTGTCGTTGTAAATGGTGCCTATTGCCCTCATGTGGCCTAAATCTTTCCCTTTTGTCTGACTGTGTATGATTTATAAGGTCATAAAGATAAAAACGATATTTTTCTCCTAGTTCTTCTGTTCTTTTTCATTTCCTCCTTTATTCTGAGGATTAGTGGCCTACCAGTTGTTATTTTTATATGCTTGCTAGTAGTGTGTGATTTGTATCTTTATAATTTTTTTCCCAAATTTTATTTGTAAAGTGGAAATATTGACAAGACCATAGGTTAAGAGGGAGACAACTCCACACAATTCCCACCACCAGACTCCATATCCCGTCCCCTCCCCTGATAAACTTCCTGTTCTCTATCCCTCTGGGAGCATGGACCCAGGGTCATTGTGGGATGCAGAAGGTGGAAGGTCTGGCTTCTGTAATTGCTTCCCCTCTGAACATGGGTGTTGGCTGGTGGATCCACACTCCCAGCCTATCTCTCTCTTTCCCTAGCGTGGCAGGGCTCTGGGAAGGTGGGGCTCCAGGACACACTGGTGAGGTCTTCTGCCCAGGGAGGCATCGTGATAGCATCTGGAAGCTGGTGGCAGTTGTTTATAGTTTCTAGCTGAGCATTTCTGTAATGTGCAGGAGCTTTGGTCAGGCGGCAAGTGTGTTGACTTTGAAGTAAGAAGTCGTCTCTTCTGCGTCTCCTTTGGGCCGGTGAGTGTTTGTGCCAGCTCTCCTCTGTGCACAAGGCTATTCTATTGCAGCCTCAGAGAGTTGCTGTGACCATGGAATAGGCAGCGGGACAGTGCAGCCTGGCAGAGTCCAGCCTGGAGGAGTGGAGACTGCTCAGCAGCTGGTGCTCCTCTTTCTAACGACACTCCTCCCCGCGCAGTTACGACTCTGTGTACGTGTAAGGTAACAGGGTGTCGCTGAGATGCACACAGGCTTAAAAACGATTGCCTGCATAAGTCACAGAAGTTCCCTCTTAATAATCAATAAAATACAAATACTTAAAATCGGAAGAGCTTGGGCATAGGAGCTTTTTTAGGAGTTGAGCAAATAGACTTTAAAGTCTCTGGCCTAGAAGAACCCAGTGTCAAACCCCAGAACCACTGTGAGCTTGAGCTGAGCGGTGTGCTGGTGTTTCTCTGCGTGTTTCTCCCTGGATGTGTGTGAGGAAAAGACAATGCAGACAACATTCAGAGAAACACGGGAGCCCTCTGCTGGGCTCTAGTCTCCCTCCAGGTGCATTCTGCTGCGTGTCCACAAGGCGGCGACATTTCTCAGCGATGCCCCTGCTGGGTGCGCCTGGCTCCCCTGACTGCCCTGGAGTGTTGATGTGTTTGGGGGTGTTTTCAGTCTGTTCTCAGGCTCTGTTCTTGGCAGCTTCCTTGCCAGGAGCTAGAGAGGCAGGAGGCAGAGTTGACTGGGCAGAGCACCAGGCTTATGAGGCTGAGACGCCAGTTTCACTGGCCTGACGTGGCACAAAAACCATGCCTGAGCCTCTGAAGTCCCTGGTTCAAAGCTTGCACCACCATAGCGAGAACTGGTCATTACTCTGATTTAAAAAGCAAAAATTAAGAGAAAGAAAAAAGAAGCAAGTAAAAAGAAAGAGATAAAAATGTCCTGAGTAAAAGAGATAAGAAACGAACATAGAGTAGTGCAGTGGGTTCAGCCCACGTGTTGCAAAGCGCAGGGACCCGCCGAAGGATCCTGGTTCGAGCCTCCGGCTCCCCACCTGCAGGGGAGTCGCTTCACAGGCAATGAATCAGGTCTGCAGGTGTCTGTCTTTCTCTCCCCTCTCTGTCTTCCCCTCCTCTCTCCATTTCTCTCTGTCCTTTCCAACAATGATGACATCAATAAGAACAACAGTAATAACTACAACAATAAAACAACAAGGGCAACAAAAGGGAATAAATAAATATTTTTAAAAAACTTTAAAAAAGGAAAGACAAACACATCGTGAAGGAGTTGAAATGGGGAGAAAGCACAAATGCAGGATCCCTCACTGATGGTGCTGGGGATTGAACTGGTGGAATGAAGGACAAGGCTGGTGCTTGTCACTGGGCCAGCAAGCAGAAAGTACAGCCAAGTTCCATAGCTGTGCTCAGGGCCTGGGGTCAGTCAGGTCACACAAGTAGGAATCTTTCAAGGGTAATTATTCCAGGAAGGCTCTGAGCTGGCCCCTCGTGTACACAAAGGGGTCTGGAGAGCCAGGAGGTGGGTCAGTGCACAGGGCCTTGGAGGGTTATGTCTGAGTTTCTCTGCCCGTTGTCTGAGCAAGAAATGCTCTAAATCACTCTCTCCCTTTTTCCTAATTGGTATGTGATACGTAATACATAACATCTTTAAAAAGTTGCATTCTAATTTGGTGTCATTTAAAAAAAGGATGAGAGTGTGAGAGGAGAGAGAGAGAGTAATCCAGTTCACTTGGGGATGCTCAGTGCTAGGAGAATGGACAACCCACCCAGCGGAGCAGAGTTCTGCCCACTGCTGGGGGATGTGAGTCAAGGTCTCCTCTGTGTCCAGGGATCTGGCGAGTTTGCATTTCCCAGGCTGCACAGGAATTCACTCTTTCCTACAAGGGGAAACAGGTTTGTGTATTTTAACTGAGTAAGTCAAGAGAAGGATGCAAAGTAGTTGAGTTAGGGCAGGGCCGGGAATGGAGCTGGGGCTCTGAGGTGTGAGAATCCTTGTCCTGCTTTGAGCTCTCTGGCAGGCTGCTCCATTATTGACCTGAATCAACAATCTGGGCTCATGTTGAAAAATACCTTGGTAGCTAGTTGATAGCATAATAGTTATGTCAAAGGCTCTAAGTTTTGTGTTCCAGGGCTTCAGGTTCAATCCCCAGCTCTCCAGCATAAGTTTGAGCTGAGTAGTGCTGTGGCCTCAATCTGGGGTTTTCTTTTTAAGCCTGACTCCACCCTGGACCATGCTGTTGAGGGAAGCTCAGAGCTTCAGGTATGAGAGTCTCTGTGCATCACCAATATGACACCTTCCCCTGCTCATGTCCGTCTCACTGAATCTTCCTCATGGGTCTCTAGATCTCACTCCCAAATGTAACAATAATGAAATATAATAAAATATTGAATTAGAAAGGAGAGCATGGCAGAAGGGGACACCTCTTAGTTATCATCTTTCTCTCTTTATACCTATGTTTCATTCATTTAAATTATTAACAAAGAAAATTAAAATAAATAAAGAATAACAGGTCCTTTGGATGGAAGATAGCTACCACCATTATGTCTCTCTATCTTGCAATAACTAAATATAATAATAGCATAAAATGAAAATAATTAAAATAAGTAGGCTTTGGGCTTAGGAGCTATCCTTGGAGTTCAGCCAAAGACTTTCATGCCTGTGGCTTCAAGAACCCACTTTCAATCCCCAGCGCCATCCTGAGCTTGAGCTGAGCAGTGTGGTGGTGTTTCTCTGTGTGTTTTCTCACTGGATGTGTGTGAGGAAAAGACCATGAAAACAACATTCAGAGAAACACGGGAGCCCTTTGCTGGGCTCTAGTCTCCCTCCAGGTGCATTCTGCTGCGTGTCCACAAGGCGGCGACATCTCACAGCAGTGCCCCTGCTGGGTGCACCTGCCTCGCACTGGACGGTGTTGGTGTGGGAGGGTGTTTGCAGCCTGTTCACGGGCTCTGTTCTTTTGCAGCTTCTTTGCCAGGAGCTAGAGGGAGAGGCAGGAGACAGAGTGGACTGGGCAGAGCACCCGGCTTGTGTGGCTGAGGTACCCGGTTTCCTGCCCTGGCAGGTGGGCTGGCCACAGAGACACAGGAGTCCTGGACCTCTGCCTGTGCTCTCCATCTGTCTGTCGCTTGGGTCAGTCCCTTTGTGTCTCCTGCACTGTTGAAAGCCCCTTCCAGGAAAAAGGAGATCGGAGATCCTCTGCTGGGTGCTGGGCAGTGACCAGCCCCAGGGCCATCCCACACGTGTGCAAGGACCAGACCTGGAGCCCCGTCCCCACCTGCAGGGTGAGGAGAGGTGAAGCAGGTCTGCAGGGGCAATTCTTTCTCTCTCACTCTAAACTCCATCCTCCCGTCTCAATTTCTCAGTGTACATTAAACTCAAAATTAAAGAGTAAATGGGAGAGGCTTGAACCAGGATCCTTACGACGATCCTTGTGCTTTGCACTACTTGCACTTAACCCCCTGTGCCTCCACCCTACTCCTTACCCTAATATTTTTTTTTGCCTCTAGGTTTATCACTGGGGCTCGGTGCCTGCACTATGAATCCACTGCTCCTGGAGGCCATTTTTACCATTTTGTAGCCCTTGTTATTATTATTATTGTTGTTGTTGTTATTATTGCTGTTGTTGAATACGATAGAGAGCTATCTGTCTCTCAATACTTAAATATAATACTTCAATAAAATGCAAATATTTACAAGAAGCAGACTTTGGGCTTAGGAGCTAGCTTATGGTTTCTGCCAAACGTGTTCATGCCTCTGGCTTCAGGAACCCGGTTTCAGTTGCCAGCACTACCCTGAGCTGTATTTTGAGCTGTTGTGGTCTTTCTCTGTGTTTTTCTCACTGGATGTGTGTGAGGAAAGCACAATACGGACAATATTCAGAGAAACACGGGAGCCCTTTGCTGGGCTCTAGTCTCCCTCCAGGTGCATTCTACTGCGTGTCCACAAGGCGGCGACATTTCCCAGCCCCGCCCCTGCTGGGTGCGCCTGGCTCCCACTGCTCGGCCCCCTTGGGTGTTGATGTGGGAGGGTGTTTGCAGCCTGCTCACAGGCTCTGCTCTTGGCAGCATCCTTCCCAGGAGCTAGAGAGAGAGGCAGGAGACAGAGGTGACTGGGCAGAGCACCAGGCTTATGAGGCTGAGGCACCAGGTTCTGGCCTGACATGAGCAAAAACACTCTCATGCCCGAGTCTCTGAAGTCCCAGTTTCAGTACTTGCACCACCGTAACTAGAGCTGGTCAGTGTGCTGGTAGAGAAAATATAAAAAAGAAAGGAAAGAAGTAAAATGAAAAAGAAAGAGTGAAAATAGTACAGAAAAAAGAAAGGAAGAAAGGAATAGAAAAGGGAGAGTGGTCTGGGAGGTGGCACAATGCATAAAGTGTCGGGCTCTCAGGCATGAGGCCCTGAATTCAATTCCCAGCAGCACATGTGCCAGAGTGATGTCTGCTTCTTTCTCTGTCTCCTCCTTTCCCTCTTCCCTCTCCTTAACAAATCCATTATGAAAAAAATAAGAAAAGAAAACCAAAAGAATGTGCGAGGAAAGCACAAATGCAGGACTCCCCACAGGAGGTGCTGGGGATTGAACTGGCAGAATGAAGAGTGAGGCTGGCGCTGGTCACTGGGCCAGCAAGCGGAAAGGGCATCCAAGTTACATAGCTGTGCTCAGTGCCTGAGTCAGGGTGGAGGTCACACACGCAGGGATCCTTCCAGAGGATTCATTCCATCCCAGCTGTAGATGCGGGAAGGCTCTGAGCTGGCCCCTCACGTACACAAAGGTCTCTGGTGCCCCAGGAGTGGAATCCATGCAGAGGGCCTTGGATGGCGAGGTCTGAGTTCCTCTGACTTTTGTCTGTGTAAGAAATGCTCTGAATCTCTCCTTCTTCTAACTGGTGTGTGGTGCGCAATACATAACAACTTTGAGCATGTTGCATTCTGAATTGATGCCATTTCGAACTGAGAGAGAGAGAGGGAGAGAAAGAGAAATCCAGTTACCTAGGGGATGCTCAGTGCGAGGAGAACGGACAACCCACCCAGCAGAGCAGAGTTTTGCCCACTGCTGGGGAATGAGAGTCAAGGTCTCCTCTGTGTCCAGGGATCTGGGAAGTTTGCATTTCCCAGGCTGCACAGGAATTCACTCTTTCCTACAGGGGGAAACAGGTTTGTGTATTTAGCTGAGCCAGTCAAGAGGGGATCATAGCAGTTAGGCCTGGGAAGGGCAGGGAATGGAACTGGGGCTCTCAGGTGTGAGAAGCCCTGTCCTGCATTGAGTCTCTGGCAGGCTGCTCCATTCTGGGCCTGAACCAACAGTCTGTGGGCTCCTGCTGGAAGAAGCCCTTGGGCGCCAGGCACATACCTTAGTCGTCAAGCAAAAAGCTTTCATAGTTGAGGTTTCAAGACTTCAGGCTACTCCCCAGCTCTCCAGCATAAGTCTGAGCTGAGCAGTGCTCTGTTCTCATTCCCTGATACACTTTATTCATTTGTTTATTTATTTATTTATTTATTTATTTTTTACCAGAGCCTTGGTCAGCCCTGAATCATAATATTGCAGAAAATTCAGAGCTTCAGGTAGGAGAGTCTTGGCATCAGCATTATGATATCCACCACTGCCCATCTCCCTCTCTGTGTGTCTTTCTGTATTTCTAGCTCTCATCACTAAGCATAACCATAAAATAAAATGTGATAAAATATAAGGAAATGAAGAGAGCTTGGGGCAGAGTGACTGCCACTTAGTAGTTATCATCTTTCTGTCTTTATACCTATCTCTCATTACTAAAGATATTTAAAAAGGAAAGAAAAATATTATGAAAGAAGTCCTTGGGCTGGGAGACAGCTTTGTAGCTAGAAACATTCTCTCTGATTCTCTCTCTCTTTCTCTCTCTCTTCATAGCTAAATATAACAGTACAATAAAATATTTAAAATAAGAAGACCTAGTGCTTAGGAGCTATATTAGGAGATCTGCCAAAGACTTTCTTGTCAGTGGCTTCAAGAACCCGTTTCAATTTGACGCCACCATTAGCTGGAGCTGACAGTGTTCTGGTGTTTCTCTGTCTGCTTTTCTCCCTGCATCTGTGTCAGGAAAAGGAAACGAAGGCAATATTGGGAGAAATACTGGAGCCCTTTGGCTGGGTGTGTTGTCCTGTAAGGTGCATTCTGCTCCATGTCCACAAGGCGGCGACATAGCACAGCAGGGCCCCTGCCATTCAGGCCTTGCTGCCCCTGCACTGCCCCTTGGTCTGGGCGAGTTTTTGCTCTGGGCAGGGTGCTTGCGGCGTGCTGACAGGATCTGTTCTTGGGAGCTTCCTTCCCAGAAGCTAGAAAGGCAGAAGACAGGCTTACTGGGCAGAGCACCAGACTTGCGAGGCTGAGCCTCCAGTTTCCCTGGCCGGGTGGAATGTCTACCAAGTTGGAAGGGTCCTGGATCTCTGCCTTTGCTCCCCCGTGTCTGTGCCATGGCTAATTCCCCTTTATCTCATGCACCGCTACAACTCCCTTATAGGAAAAAAAAAGCGATTTGCGGGGGTCAGGCTGTAACCCGGTTTGTTAAGTGCACATGGTTCAAAGTGCAAGGGCCGGCATAAGGACCCTGGTTTAAACCCCGGCTCCCCACCTGCACAGGGGCACTTCACAAGCAGTGAAGCAGGTCTACAGGTGTCTGTCTTCTCTCTTCCTCTATCTTCCCCTCGTCTCTCGATTTCTCTGTCCTAGCCATCGACAACAACAACAACAATAATAGTAACCACAACCATGATAAAACAACCAGGACAAGAAAAGAAAGAAAAAATAGTCTCTAGGAGCAGTGGACTCATAGTGCAGGCACTGAGCCCCAGCAATAACCCTCCAGGCAAAAAATGAGCGATTTGAGCAGCTTTCTGCTGGGCTGCTGTGCGGTGAGGAACCCGCTGGAGTTCCCAGAACTCTGTGCACCAGAACCAGGCATGGAGCCCTGCGCCCAGCGTGCAGCGGGAGGAAGGGTGAGGCAGGTCTGTGGGGGGGATCTCGCTTTCTCTCCTCCACGTCTCTGTCTCACCCTTTCCTCTCAACTTCTCAGTGCACTCAGAGGGAAAGAACAAATGGGAGGGTGTTGGGGGAGCCACCAGCTTCCCTGGCTTCCTAGTGCTGGCACGGAGCCTCAGCAATCCACCTAGTGGCATCCAGACTAGAAAAGAGGCAGGGCTAGGTACCAGAACGGTGATGCAAAGACACTCTCAGGCCTGAGGTCTGAAGTCCCAGGTTCAGCGCCCCCACCACCAGAAGCAGCGATCACAAGTCAATGTCTTTGAATCATTTATTTTCATCTTCAGGGTTGTCACTAGGGTTCGCGGCCAGCACTGTGAATCCACGGCTCCTGGAAAGATATCTTACTGCATAGGACAGAGAGCAGTTGAGAGAGGAAAGGGGATAGAGAGATGGAAAGAGAAAGACAACTTCAGACCTGCTTCACTGCTTGAAGCGTCCCCTGCAGGTGGGCAGTGGGAGCTGAAACCCTGCCCCTTGCATGGCCTTGTGCATAGTGATGTCCGTGCTTACCCGAGGGCACCACTGTCTGGCCCCCATGAATAAATGTCTTTTTATTTTAACATCCATTCTGCCATAGATCGGAATGATTGCCTCTGAGCATTTGCCTGGGACTCTGAGGACAAAGAGAATATGTCGTGCTGGTTAGCGGGGACAGTCCAGTGTCCCCCCAGCAGGGATCTGAAGCTGACACATGCCAACTCAGGTCCCTGGCTCAGGCCTCCAGGGCCGTCCAGCTCCCCAGCTGCCTCACACTTCCTCAGCTCAGCACCACCATCACCTGGGCTCCCCACCATGTGACTTTCATTTCAGGTGGAAAGAGACGGTGGAGAAGAACTCGCAGCTCGGAACCTTCCTCCTTCAGAAGCCGTGTCTTGCCGTCACCTAGCGGGCATCTCACCTCACAGGTCAAAGACTCCCAGGGAGTTTTCTTTCATGTCCTTGTCTGAAATAGTCTCTTGCTTTGTCATGTCAGAATCAAAATGTTCAAATCTTAAATAATCTTGACAGGTAGGATGTAGGTGAGTAGGCAGATCGGTATGTGGCACTTACATACACAGATGTAGGGAATTCTTTAAAAAAGTTAGTGAGAGAGAGCATGTACATCCCTCTGGGACTAGTTGTGCCTGCCATGGTACTGGGTCTCATGTCAAAAGAGGCCCTTGGTGGCCAGGCAGAGAGCTTTCTGGTTAAATAAAAAGCTTTCATAGCTTAGGTTTCAAGACTTCAGGCTGAATCCCCGGCTCTTCAGCATAGGTCTGAGCTGAGCAGTGCTCTGCTTTCACTCTCTCTCTCTCTCTCTCACACACACACATTTATTTATTTATTTGTTTATTTATTTTCACCAGAGGCTTGCTCGGCCCTGCATGATGGTGTTGCAGGAAATTTAGAGCTTCAGGTAGGAGAGTCTCTTGGCATGAGCATTATGATATCCACCACGGCCCATCTCCCTCTCTCTGTATCTTTCTGTATCTCTAGCTCTCATCACTAAGAATAACCATAAAATAAAATGTGATGAGATACAAGTAAATAGGGAGTCGAGTGTTAGCGCAGCAGGTTAAGGGCACATGGCACCAAGTGTTAATGGACCATGTGACGGTCTGTTTCTTTCTGGGACTGAACCACAGTCTGTGGGCTCCTGTCGAGAGGAGGCCCTTGGGGGGCAGGCAGAGAGCTTGCTGCTTAAGTAAAAAGCTTCCATGCCTCAGGTTTCAGTGCTTCAGGTTGAATCCCCCTCTCTCCAGCATAAGTCTGAGCTGAGCAGTGCTCTGTTCTTACACTCTGAGTTATTTATTTTATTCATTCATTTCTTTTTATTTTACCAGAGCCCTGCTCAGCCCTGTATTGTGGTGAGTCAGGACCCAGAGAACTCCAGGTATGAGAGTCCTTTTTTTTTCCTCCAGGGTTCTTGCTGGGCTCGGTGCCTGCACCATGAATCCACCGCTCCTGGAGGCCATTTTCCCCCCTTTTTGTTGCCCTAGTTTTTGCAGCTTCGTTGCGGTTATTATTGCCATTGTTGATGTTGCTTTGTTGTTGGATAGGACAGAGAGAAATGGAGAGAGGAGGGGAAGACAGAGAGAGAGGGGAGAGAAAGACAGACACCTGCAGACCTGCTTCACCGCCTGTGAAGTCACTCCCCCGCAGGTGGGGAGCCGGGGGCTCGAACCGGGATCCTTATGCCAGTCCCTGTACTTTGCGCCACTTGTGCTTAATCCACTGCGCCACCGCCACCGCCCGACTCCCTGGGAGTCTCTTTTCATCAGCTGTTAACTGGCTACGGAAGAAGGGCAAACGCTAGAAGAAGAATTATGTTGTGTTTTTTTTTTGCCTCCAGGGTTATTGCTGGGGCTCAGAGCCTGCACCATGAATCCACCGCTCCTGGAGGCCACATTTTCCCCCTTTTGTTGCCCTTGTTGTTGTAGCCTTGTTGTGGTTATTATTGTTCTTGTTGATGTCATTCTTTGTTGGGTAGGACAGAGATTAATGGAGAGAGGAGAGGAAAACAGAGAGGGGGAGAGAAAGACAGACACCTGCAGGCTTGCTTCTCTGCCTGTGAAGCGACTCCCCTGCAGGTGGGGAGCCCGGGCCTCAAACCGGGATCCTTATGACGGTCCTTGCTCTTTGCGCCATGTGCACTTAACCTGCTGCACTACTGGCCAGCCCCCAGCATTATGGTTTTACCCCTGCCTACTTCACTCTCTTTGTATCTCTAGGTTTCATTAATAAACATGTAAATAAAATAAAATATGTACAAATTAAATAAAAAGGAGAGCTATGTGGAAGTGACTGTCTAGAAGTCATCGAATTTCTTTAAACCCATCATATGATCCAAAATAGGAACATAGTAAAGTAAGAATATTTCAAAAGAAATTCCTTTTCTGGGGAATGTTATGCATGTACAAACTGTTGTATTTACTGTTGAATGTAAAACATTAATTCCCCAATAAAAAAAAAAAAAGAAATTCCTTGTCTGTGAAACAGCTTCATAAGTAGCATCATTATTTCTCTCTTCCATCTCTCTCTGTCTCTCACTCTGACTTTCTGTCTCTCCATAGTTAAATATAATACAAGAAATTATGAATATTAAAATAAAAAGATCTGCTTATGAGCTAACGGTAAGAGTTCTTCTGCAAAGGACATTCATGCCTGTGGCTTCAAAAACCCAGTTTCAGTCCCTGGAACCCCCGTTATTGTGAGCTGACAGTGTCCTGGTGTTTCTCTGTGTTTTTCTCCCTGGATCTGTGTCAGGAAAAGAAAATGAAGGAAATATTTGAAGAAATATGGAATCCTTTGGTGGGCTCTGGTCTCCCATGAGGTGCATTCTGCTCCGTGTCCACAAGGCGGCGACATCACATAGCAGCAGCTCTGCTGGGCGGCCTTGCTCCCACTGCTCTGCCCCTTGGTCTGGACTCGTGGTTGCTTTGGGCAGGGTGCTTGCAGCCTGCTGACAGGATCTGTTCTTGGGAGCTTCCTTCCCAGGAGCTAGAGAGAGGCAGGAGACGTTTTTCACGGAGCTGAGCACCAGGGTTTCGAGGCTGAGGCACCAGGTTCCCAGGCCTGGGGGAGTCTCTGTTTTTACACGTCTCTGTCTCACCCTTTCCTCTCCGTTTCTCAGTGCATGTTGAACTCTGAGAGAAAGATCAAACGGGAGGGTGTTGGGAGGGGCATGGGGAGCTGTGGGCAAGCCTGGGTTCCTATTGCTGGCACTGAGCCTCTAAACCAGCAGAGTAGTGTCCAGAGACTGAAAGGAAGAAAGAAAGAGAGACAGAAAGGGACAGTGGGGGACAAGCACATTTGCAGGAGACCTCACGGGTCCTGCTGGGGGTTCAACTGGTAGAATGAAGGACAAGGCGGCTGCTTGTCACTGGGCCAGCAAGCAGAAAGTGCAGGAAAATTTCCAAGCTGTGCACAGAGCCTGGGGTCAGGGTGGAGGCCACCCCAGCAGGAATCCTTCAAGGGGATTCATTCCCTTGCAGTTGTGGACCCAGGAGGCTCTGAGCTGTCCACCTCATTGAGGTCTCACAAAGGTCTCTGGTGTCCCAGGAGGTGGGTCAGTGCACAGGGCCTTGGATGGTGAGGCCTGAGTTCCTCTGACCTTTAACTGAGCACAAAGTGCACTGAATCTCTCTCTCTCTCTCTCTCTCTCTCTCTCTCTCTGTGTCTGTCTCTCTTTGATGGTGCATGGTAGGTAATTAACATCTTGAAAATGTTCCATCCTAATTTGATGCCAGTTTGAAAGAAAATCAGAGAGAAATACATTGGCTTTGGTAGCTCAGTGCTCGGACAATGGGGAATCCATCCAGCAACAGCGGAGTTTGCGGCAGTACGAGGGGACTTGTGTGAAGGTCTCCTCTGGGGCCAGGCATCTGGAGAGTTTGCTTTTGCCACACTGCACAGGAAGTCCTTCTTTTCTACAGGGGGAAACAGGTTTGTGTAGTTAGCCAAGGACATAAGACAGGGGGTCACAGCAGTGAGGCCTGGGAAGGGCAGGGAATGGAAGTGGGGCTCTC